>NC_060139.1:973941861-974244891 GCF_021461385.2 Schistocerca piceifrons | reverse complement strand
ATTATACCTCCCAAGAAGGTTGCATCCCGCATAGTTTCTGCGTCTAGAGCCCCACGAGATAAAAGCACACAACAAAAGTGAAAAAGGACTTAAAAACATTAAAAAGGACCCGTGCAATGGACTCAGAATATTCATCAGATATTCGTATCGAGGAGGTTACCAATGCCCAGAAGAAGGTTAAACCAGGCAAAGCTCTGGGTTTCGATGGTAACCACCCTGAGTTCCTCATACATGTCGGAGCCTACACAAAACAATGGCTGGCTATGTTCTTTACGGACATTCTCCAATTGGTAAACATTCCTCCCTCACTTAAACGAGCAAAGATCATCGCAGTCCTGAAACCTGGTAAAGCAGGCGATAGACCAGGGAGTTACCGCCCCATTGCCCTTCTCAGTGTGGTCTATAAATTACTAGAAAGACTGCTCCTCAACAGAATAGGCCAAACTATACGCAAAAAAATCCCTATCGAGCAGGGTTCCGTCCCTATCGCTGCTGTACAGATCAAGTCCCATCACTGACAACATATATAGAGGCGGGGTTGCAGAAGAAACATAAAGGAGCTGCAGCATTCATAAACCTAACAGCAGCCTATTGTACAGTTTGGAAATAGGGACTCATATACAAATTAATCTGTGCCGTCCCCTGTAAGAAGATAACCAACCTCATTAACGATATGTTGTCAAATAGAACCTTCCAAGTAATACTGGAGAATGAGAGAAGTAAACAGATGAAACTCAATAATGGACTTCCACAAGGCTCTGTCCTTGCTCCCCTTCTATTCAGCCTTTACATCGCTGATATGCCGGCAACCAGATCGTGCAAATTTGGATACGCTGACGACTGGGCTTTGGCAACAGCCCACAGAAATATAGAAACTGCCGAAGACATCCTTACGACTGACCTAGGGATTCTCAGCGAGTACTTTAGAAAATTGAGGCAACAACCTAGTGCTACAAAGACGGAAGTATCTGCCTTCCATTTGAACAAACAAATGACCAGCAGAGAACTACATGTGTATCTAGACGGGAAAATACTAAATCACAACAAACACTGAAAGTACCTTGGGGTTACCCTGGATAGGACACTAACATTCAAAGAACACCTGACGAAAACTGCAGCAAACTTAAAACACGCAACAACATATTAAAGAACCTCTGTGGCACCACTTGGGACTCCACAGCATCTACCTTAAGAACATCCGCACTTGGCTTGTTGTATCCAGTAGCAGAATACTGTGCCCCAGTGTGGCTCAACAGCAAACACACACACGTGGTAGATAGCCAACTTCATGCAACAATGCGTATTATATCAGGCACAATCAGGCCAACTCCTATAGTGTTGCTGCCCGTTCTCAGTAACATAGCCCCTCCTAACCTGCGCCGAGAACACGCTCTGGTTAGAGAATTTCAAAAAATCATGACCAACCCTCAATTACAAATCCATGAAGATACTTAAGACTCCGGTCTAAGCATCCTCCACTAAAGACTGCACAGGCGCTGCACCAAACCAACTTTAAAATAAATGACCGATGGCACCAGGAATGGGAGAGCAGAACAGCAGTAAACTGGCACAGTATGCCATGCATCTTTAGTAAACCAAAAGTATTTGATTGCCCTCACAAAGTTTAGTCAACTCTTAATCGCATCAGAACCAAATGTGGGAGATGCGCCGACTCCTTACACAGATGGGGTAAACTTCCTTCGGCCGCTTGCGACTGTGGCTCTGAGAGACAGACGGTCAAACACATCGTGCAGGAATGCCCACTAAGGGCATATGAGGGTGACTCACAGGATTTCCTAATGGCGACCCAAGATGCAATCGATTATATATTATCTAAGCTGCACGTTTGTTTGTGATTGCTCTTCTGTGAGTGTAAATTTACAATTGGTGGTGTCCTTATATACAAACTGTTATTGTTCTGTTTATACATATGTGAGTTTTTTTAAATCGTGTTGTTTCTGTAATTTTTACTGTGACGTTATGAGCCATACGCTAAATAAATAAATATGCACTATACCAGAACACTCTGTTTATTCCCCCAACTGTCTATTGCTTCACACCTCTTAGCTTACATCAGTATTATTATTATTTTTTTCCTACATCTTGTTAGTACAAAAAGTTTGCTCTCCTTGTCCGAGTGTAATGTCTCGTGTTATTTCCGCCGGAAGGATGGCATTTCTGTTATATTTAAGCTTGTACCAATAAAGATATTTTGTTTATTTACCCTGTTGCCGGTAATAATAAAGAAAAGGTACTTTCAGGGAGTGATTCAGGGATTGGAGGGTGGAAGCATCGCGGCCAGGCCTCTGGTTTCGTGGTTTCGACCCCCGCCCGCCTTGTCTCCACCTGCTCGGAACTGACCACTCTTTACACACACACACACACACACACACACACACACACACACACACAAAGTGAGTAGACCGCTAGGACATCAAACCCACATCCACCGTGAAGCTTTGGCTCGAACCTTCGTCAGGTTCTTTTTTATTTTTGAAACATCCATTCTCTAATTCTCTTCGTTTATAATCAGGTAATCACTATTTCACATAACAATAGCCTAGCACATGACAGTGGACTCCATTAAACTGCATTAATGTGTGTACTAACTCTCAATGAATGACTAGAGGTGGTTCTGTCAGGTTCAAGTAAGATGATGAATACGTCGATACGCTTTTGGTGCTGGGTGTATCCGATAACGAAACTGCTGCTGCTGGTGCGTATGATGCACGGTACCACCAAAAGTATCACTCCAATAAGAATTATTTTAGTCGCCTGAAACAACATCTTCGGGAAACCGGTAATCTTCGCCCACAAGTAACAGACAGAGGTCGTCCAAGGACTACACGTATTCCAAAAACAGAGGACTATATTCTTGAAAACATTTACCAATTACATCGGCGAAGTACCCGTGTTATTGCAAGGGAGTTCCAGGTATCTCAGAAACTCATCGTTAAATGTTGCACGATGAAGAACTGCATCCATATCACTACAGGTTATCTCAACACCAGCGGTTAGATCACCGCAGTCGACGAGTAGTTTGGTGACTGTCTTTTGCACGAAATCGGGTGTAACGAACTTATTGCAAATAACGTGATATTGACAAACGAAACTAGGGAAAGTGTTTTCAACCTCCACATCAGCTATTATAGATAGGAACACAACCCACATGTCACCCGTAAACATGGCTTTCAGGCACGCTATGGCATAAACCTATGGACTGGAAACGTGGGAGGAATGCTTTTTGGTCCTCACGTATTGCCGGACAATTCGAATACACCACTGCATTGTACTTTTCCTTGCAATGCTTTACCTGACGCATTACAAAACGTTCCACTTGGTATTCAGCGACAGCTACGGTTTCAGCACGATGGTGTACGGCCATTTTTGGAATGAAAGTGCGTAACTATTTAAATGAACCGTCTCCAGGGTGATGAACTGGACGTGGATGTCTAATTCTCTGGCGTCCCCGCTCCCCGGACCTTCATACTCTAGTTTTTTATTTGTGAACATAGTTGATGGAAGAGGTTTATAGTTCTCCACCTATGGATGTAAGCGTGCTAGTAGCTCGGTTCTGGCGCTTCGGCAATGGTGGATGTAGGTAGTAGTGCAGAGCCCAAGCACAGAATGATTCAGCGAGTGGCAGTGTGTATGGAAACGCAAGGTGTTCGCTTTCAACACCTTCTCTAAAGTGAATATTGCTCGTACGTGCACATACCAGCATTCTGAAAATAATCTTTGACGTCAAATGTACAGAATGGAATTACTGTGCATAGCACAATGTGCAATCTATTGTAGCCTGCCTATTGTATTTTTCCTACGTCACTGTACACAGACGATGTTACCACTATTACACCCTATTGACTCCATTTGTGTCATGGACGAAACCAAGAGTTCGTTTACAAAACATTATGGCCGTCTACCTGATTGCCGGTATTTCTACCTTTGGCACAGACAACATCAGCGACGCGTCGTGGTGCGATTGCAATAAGTCGTTGCAGGGAGTCAGCACAATATATGCACGCACAAGTCACATAATTCCCCGTAAATTCCGGGGAGGGGGGGCGAGGAAATCTGGTGCTACTTTAGGTCACATCCCAGATGTGTTCGGTCGGGTTCAGAACTGGAGAGTTAGGGGGACAACACCTCAACTGGATCTCACCACTGTGTTCCTCGAACCGCTCCATCAAACTCCTGGCCTTGTGACATGTCGCATTACCTTGTTTAAAAATACCACTGCCGTCGGGAAACGTGATGGTCATGAATTGATGTGTATGGTCTGCAACCAGTGTACGTAACCCCTTGGGCGTTATGGTGCTTTGGACGAACTCCACTGGTCCCATGCCTGCTCACGTGAATGTTCCCCCACAGCATAATGGCGCAGCCGCCATATTGTCTCTGTTCCCGAATATAGGTGTCAAGAATCGGTTCCTCCGGAAGAAGACAGATTCGCACCCTCTCATCGGTGTGATGCAGAAAATGTCGGGATTCATCAGACCGTGCAACGCTCTGCCACTGCGCCAAAGTCCAGTGCCGCTGGTCACATGTCCATTTCGGTGGTAGTTGCTGATGCTGCGATGTTAATATTCGGTCTATCGTTACGAGTGTAGAGTGCACTGCGTGTTCAAACCTACTTGCAATATCCTCACCAATGAAGTCTGATGTTAGTTCCGTTTTACGAGTCTGCCCAGCCTACGACGCCTGACATCTGTAATGAGCAGTGGCCGCCTAACCCCCTTGTGTTGAAGACACTCACCACAGCACTCCTCGAACACTCAAGTCGTGCACTTTCCGAAATGCTGGTGCCGAGCCTTCGGACCATCACATTTGCCCTCGGTTAAACTCAGATAGATCGCTCGCCATCCCCAGTGTACACACGGACACATGCTCACTAGTACTATGTGCATGAAAACGAACCGTTAGTTTCAACATTTGAGAGGTGGCAGCGCTGGCCGACTCGGCTCAATTGCTTCGGTGCCCGGGTCTTGCTCACGATCTCTGTTGGACGGCTCACCGTCTTGTGGGGGACGCGTCTCTGTGGCAGCGGGAAAAGAGTTATCGTGTATTCCGACAGATTTATGCGCCACCTCTTCGTCCTGCGAAGATGGCTCAGTATCAAATTCTGATGTCTGGCGGCATTTTTCCTTTTTTTTCCCTTCCTTTTGGCAACTTTTGCTTCCGGCAATGCGTATCGTTTCAGTACAAAATCCGTGGGTGCTATGAGGCGGTCTTCAGTCTCCATAAGACTCTGTCTGGTATCCATATGAACCGGGGATGTGCCTGGTTGTAAGTGATGTCCGCGGGTGACACTGATGATGGAAAGGTACTATGACGCCTCTGGGTGTATCGGTCCTGAGAGACGCTCATGAACTGCGTCTTGTAACGCCTTTGAGTTTGTGGTTTGGTCGGTGTTCGTATCTTCGTGACGTAGTTGTGTGATGTTGCGTTGCATGCGTGCATTACGGACCTTGCCCTCTTGGCCACAACCAGAACACCGAGGTTCTCCGTCGTAAGTGTCCACTGCATGGCAGCCGCCTATAGAAATGTACGATAGGACGTGCTGTTTGAGATCTATTCGAACTTATCTCACACCATTAAAAACCGGTTATGTCGTAAACTGTGCCCATCTCTCGGCTACGTGACTGTGGGATTTTCCTTACGAGCTTAGCGCCACGACGACTCCATTTTCATTCACCTCGAAAGGCAGTTCGAGATACACGGATGGTTCGAAGGTCTAGTCTTGTGTGGTCATTATCCACAGGCCCGACGTGCGGAAATTTTAGTCCATGTCGCGTCCGTTGAATGACTTCGTTGCTGGCAGCGTCGGAAGCAATCACCTTCCCTTAGGAAGCATTCGACGGCCAGTGCTTAGAGTCGTGCGTATTCATTTGAAAAGATGAACTCAAGAGTGTTCTTCCTGTAACAGTTGACCATTACAGGTTGTTCGAATGATAAGCACGGTGGCGTGGAAGTAAGCAAACATTCCGTGTGCGCAGTAGCGTGGACGGCCGAGCACGGTAGGCATTGCTGCCATCTGAGCTACCCAAGCATGACGTCACGAGCCGTTCCCGCTGCCTTACTTCCGCTAGTACATCGTCTCCTACGTAAGTTTGGAAGGTCTCCTACATAAGTTTGGAAGGTAGGAGACGAGGTGCTGGCTGAAGTACAGCTGTCAGAAGGGATCGCGAGTCGTGCTTTGGTAGCTCAGTCGGTAGAGCACTTGCCAGTGAAAAACGAAAGTCCCGAGTGCGAGTCTCGATCCGGCACACAGTTTTAATCTGATACGAAGTTTCATACAAGCGCACACTCCACTGCGGAGTGAAAATTTCACTCTGCATTACACAGTTTGTGAAATAGTCTACCTTCTTCATCAGGGTTTAAGCTACCTCCGCTCCAAATTTCTTCGGCAGCGGTTCAGCGGTTTAATCGCGAAAATGTGACAGACAGAGTAACAGAGTTACTTTCGCATTTATAATATTAGGGCGGAAGTACAGATTGGCATGGGTTAAGCATGTTGAGGACTGCATTTCCACTGTATTGTAGCTGATACCCACGGCTGCGCTAGCGTATCAGTGAAATGAAATGAAATATGCGTGTGGCGTAACTGACCGAAAGGTCCCAGCTGGGATGTTCGGTAGTCTGGTGCAAGACCTTTTATTTGACTACACTTTGGTGTCTACCACGACGATGACGATGACGATAATGACTACAACGCACACATCCAGACCCAAGCAGAAAAAACGACATGGGCGGTAACTGAAACCAGAATCGAGAAACAGGATGCTAACCGTATGCCTAGAAGCTGTGTACGCAAATTTGAGTGCAACAAAGAAGTTATAAAGACAGATAAAGCTCATGAGCGGATGACGGGGATTTACCACCTTCACCCGATGCGGAAATGACGTCTGTTCCTCCGTTAGGCCAACACTAAAATGAAGGATGTTTCTACGACGACTCCTGCGGCCACTATGGACTTCCACAATCCACCACGTCAATGTTCACCAGCTGTGAGCATATCGACAGCACGGATCCCCCAGCAGGCATACCGAATTGCTACATCGGCTTCCATGTTAAACTTCAACTGCTCCACGACAAGCTAAGACCAGCGGACATCGACATCGCCCTACTACAAGAACTGAGGACACAAACTCGGTCCGGGTCTTATGGATGCGAGACGTACGCCGCCTCTCGGCGGCTATGGAACACACAGGTACAGCTATCCTCCTCTGAGAAGTGATTGCACTTTCCGATGTCGCATATTTCCCAATGGTGTGAGGGGTGGACATAACAGTTGAGAGAATCAGAATCATAAATCTCTACCCCACCCCCCCCATCGGGCACATATAAACGGAGGTGTCGCTCCCAGTTATTCGTAGAAGGTATCACGCCTTTCTTTCTCGGCAGATGCAATCACCTCATCGTGGGTCGATATTTCAGCTGTGTTCACGAGCTTACAGACGAATACCCACATTTCACCACATGTCCGGATCATCTCTTCCTTGCCCGCCGCTTTCGTCTCGTCGACACTTGGAGAGTGGCACACGTCAACTGCCCGCCAGCCCGTCAGCCTCATTCCACCAGCGTACTCGATAGAATTTATAACTTTGACGCTCTAAAAACTCATTCTTCTAGACGTGGAACATAGGATGTCTGCCTCTTCGGATCATAACATCTACATCTGTGCCATCGATCAATATGGCGCAGTGCAGGACTTTGGGAACGCAACATCACAGTACTGCGAGACCCCGAGTGTCGACAAAAGGTCACCGACACGTGGCACGATTGTGTTAAATGCATCATGCACAACGAGAAAACACTGCAATGGTGATTACTGTGCCAAGACGGGCCATCCAACGCACCTTGACATATTGTGGCAGAGCCAGGCCGAATCACCAGACAACAGATTTCAACAACAGTGCTCTACGCGAGCTCGTGGACCATCCTCCGTGCCCGGATCGTCTAAAAGAAGCTCAACGCATCAGGGCAAAAATTTTAACCTCGATGAGATTCCGAATTCTGCAGAACCTTCCAAGATATGATGGATGGAGAGACATGTGTTGGAAACTTTTGTCCGTCCCGGCACTGCCGCTACCAACGTTCATGGAAGGCTGACTCATACCAGTCCCGAAACCTGCAGGAGGAATACGATTCGATAGTTATCGGCCGATCACGTCACTCAATTCAGACTTCAAGATTTTCACACGCCTTCTAGCTGTGCGACTCAAACATGTATTACGAGAAATTATTTCACACGTAGAAACAACCTTCGGCGGCGGTGATGACAGTTGAATATCGAGATGTGATCGCTGTGGCAACACACTCGCGACTGCCAGGCGCTTTAATATCCGTCGACTTCAATTAAGCGTTTGACCGGGTCAATCACGCCTTCCTCAACGCAGTGAGGGACAGGGTGGCGATTTCCCCGACGCTCATGCAGGTGATTATGCGGCTCCTTTGAGGGGCAACGTATAGACTTATCATCTTCAGACTTACAGAAACTGTATGAATCGAACGCCCGATACGGCAGGGTTGCCCACTGGAGACGAAATCATACGCGCAGAAGGTATAAAGGGAAGAACTGTCACATTATAGTTAAGTCAAATTTCCTTCCCTTGTTTCTTCCATGACATACATTTTTAAATTTAAATTAAAATACATCCACAACCTACTATGTACCTCAAGTTTAAGAAAATTGCGTATATGTGTTTGCACTTCTTGTATATACGAGGGCAGTTCAATAAGTAATGCAACACATTTTTTTTCTGAAACAGGGGTTGTTTTATTCAGCATTGAAATACACCAGGTTATTCCCCAATCTTTTAGCTACACAACACTATTTTTCAACGTAACCTCCATTCAATGCTACGGCCTTACGCCACCTTGAAATGAGGGCCTGTATGCCTGCACGGTACCATTCCACTGGTCGATGTCGGAGCCAACGTCGTACTGCATCAATAACTTCTTCATCATCCGCGTAGTGCCTCCCACGGATTGCGTCCTTCATTGGGCCAAACATATGGAAATCCGACGGTGCGAGATCGGGGCTGTAGGGTGCATGAGGAAGAACAGTCCACTGAAGTTTTGTGAGCTCCTCTCGGGTGCGAAGACTTGTGTGAGGTCTTGCGTTGTCATGAAGAAGGAGAAGTTCGTTCAGATTTTTGTGCCTACAAACACGCTGAAGTGGTTTCTTCAATTTCTGAAGAGTAGCACAATACACTTCAGAGTTGATCGTTTGACCGTGGGGAAGGACATCGAACAGAATAACCCCTTCAGCGCCCCAGAAGACTGTAACCATGACTTTACTGGCTGAGGGTATGGCTTTAAACTTTTTCTTGGTAGGGGAGTGGGTGTGGCGCCACTCCATTGATTGCCGTTTTGTTTCAGGTTCGAAGTGATGAACCCATGTTTCATCGCCTGTAACAATCTTTGACAAGAAATTGTCACCCTCAGCCACATGACGAGCAAGCAATTCCGCACAGATGGTTCTCCTTTGCTCTTTATGGTGTTCGGTTAGACAACGAGGACCCAGCGGGAACAAACCTTTGAATATCCCAACTGGTGAACAATTGTGACTGCACTACCAACAGAGATGTCAAGTTCAGCACTGAGTTGTTTGATGGTGATCCGTCGACCATCTCGAACGAGTGTGTTCGCACGTTCCGCCATTGCAGGAGTCACAGCTGTGCACGGCCGGCCCGCACGCGGGAGATCAGACAGTCCTGCTTGACCTTGCGGCGTTGATGACACACGCTTTGCCCAACGACTCACCGTGCTTTTGTCCACTGCCAGATCACCGTAGACATTCTGCAAGCGCCTATGAATATCTGAGATGCCCTGGTTTTCCGCCAAAAGAATCTCGATCACTGCCCGTTGTTTGCAACGCACATCCGTTACAGACGCCATTTTAACAGCTCCGTACAGCGCTGCCACCTGTCGGAAGTCAATGAAACTATACGAGACGAAGCGGGAATGTTTGAAAATATTCCAAAGAAATTTCCGGTTTTTTCAACCAAAATTGGCCGAGAAAAAAAAAACGTGTTGCATTACTTATTGAACTGCCCTCGTATTTTCTTTATTTGCTTCTTTTAATTTATTCTTTTGTAAAATTTTCAACAAAAGAAAAGCAATGTACTAGAAATAAAACTGAACATGTAAAAGCACACAATGTATGACCTGCAATATAATAATAGGCAGCAGGTCTTTACTGAAGAAATAAGTAAATAAAATAAATAAGTACATGCTTTATGCCATTGCGATAGTACCACTCATCTGCGGATTGCGGCGGCACTTGACAGGTATTCCACTGCGGTACCACGTATTCCGCTGCCGAGCCTACGGGGACGACTTGGCCCTCGTACGTTCAGCGGCCGACGTACGAGCTACGATACAATGGATTACCCGTTATAGATCAGGGGCAGGGGTCGTTATTAACGTAGAAAATTATGCTCCACGAAGGTCGGCCTTCCACAGACAGCGCAGCCCCCTTTCAACTGTGGACACCCTCCGCTGTCTTTGACTGGTGCACACGCGAGACATTTTCCACACCTCAGCGATCATTTTTCAGGCGCTGCTACAAGGCATCTGGGCAAACATGCAGAATCACCTACTACTCTCGCTGAATATGTGCCACAGAGTCACCTTCGTCAATACTCATCTGGCAGCCCGGATACCCCACACCGCGCAGATTCTGCCCATCACTGCAACAAAGGCGTCCAGACGACAGCCGGCTTTCAGGTATTTTAGATGTTCCGGACCCGTCTTTAAAGTCCAGTACGATGTCCTCACCTTATTCGAGATGGTGGCCTCGATCTGGCTATCGTGAGAGCTAGGAGCGCTGCCCTTTACACCAATATTATGTTCCGGTTATGGAAATGTCAAAATACTAGTTCCACTGAAATGTTGACCACTGAGTTCGCACCTGTTTCAAGACGCCCGTCGACGTCTTTGCACACATCTCACCTCCGATGAAGCACATCGGCCGTTTATTTTTGGAAAACAGCTATATATGCACCCAGGTCCCCAGGACCAGAAAGACTACCACCCACGACATCTATCGCCTTCTCCGACCATACACACCCCGAAACCATGCCGAAGCACGTGACCCATGGGTTTCATGGCTTATAGTTTAAAACACGATCCACCAACGATACCACCGCAACGTGGTACTTTCTCGTCAACGGCAAATATACTAGAAGACGGAAACTGTATCGCATCGCGTTGGTTGGTTCGCCCCTGTGCCTCAAGTCAATGTGTTTACACCGTTTTGAGTGTGGGGCAGCAGCAGGCAGCTGACCTGACCCCCTACAGATGGTTGTGGCTTTCTATCTCCGAGCACCTCCACATCACGTCTCTCGTACCATGCTGATAAATCCTCACACGACCTACTTTCCATCGTCTAAATGGCATGCCATCACATGCATCAGTGGCATGGCTATTAACTATTTCTTCATGTCGACGTAGTCCATCCGACGAACTTCTGGACACGTCTCCAATTACACCACCACATCCTCCGCGGAAAGCGAAACTGTCGGGCCACATTCAAGAACTATTTACAAAGTATTTTCGCCAACCAGTCTCGGTGCCGGAATCTCGACGAAACGTGCCAGCCGAAATTGGACCGTTTCCAATGTTCAACGATAGAAGGGACTTTGTTCTGACAGTGCGACAAATTGGAACATGGTGCCTCAAGTCTTCCTAATTTCTTTAACTTTTCTTTTCTCTTCATACTTCAATTTTTTTTATTTACATGTGTTTATTTACCGATGGCTCTGTATCTGCAGCCCATTTGTTTTCTTTATCATGCACTGTCCTAAAAAAATAGGGCTGTTGCGAAAGTATACTTATTTACTTCAAAAGGTGATGTTGAAAAAGTATACTTATTTACGTTTTCAAACAATATTGTTTATTTTATGAAGAACCTCCTCTTTTAGCTTCCAACAATAGAGGCTCTTATTTCCAGAATGAGATTTTCACTCTGCTTTCGTAGAAGAGCTTCTGTGAGGACCGGTCGTGCTTGGGTAGCTCAGTTGGTAGAGCACCTGCCCGCGAAAAGCCAAGGTCCCGAATTCCAGTTTCGGCCCGGCACACAGTCAGTCTCTCAGGAAGTTTCAAGATATTTATTGATTGAAGAATATTACACAAATTATGGAAAAACATTTACTCTTTGGAGAAGCTCGTTGCCTTTTCTATCTTTAAATTTATCAAATTTGTGAAAAAGCTTTCATTGGGTGATATATTCTACGTAATATAATTCATCGTAATCAATACACCGTACATTCAGTGCTCAACGTGTTTAATCCACACTTCCACACTAATACCAGTATTATTAATTTCGAAAGGAACTCATTCTGTTATGTTTTCTAGAGCTGAACCAATTACGATGGTATTTGGCACGGGCGTAGCTTGAGAGCTGAGGAAGACCTTAGGCTAGTTTAGAAAGTTGTATCTTCTTAAGTATTATTAACACTTTTAAATATGGTGTACGTGAGTGGCATGCAGACGACGATGGTGCTATGTTCGGCTACGCTTAGTGTCTATAAACTATTCTGTGACAGGGAAAATCCAATGTTATTGTGTGTGTGGTTTATGATACTGAGTTCCCACTCCACCTGGAATAGCTGGAGAGTTTTGGTTAAGATAAAACAAGAAAATAATCCAATGGTAATTCTAAGAACCATATTTGAAACTGTTACTATAGGCCTTACAAACGTAACTCTGATTTAACACATAGTTCTAAGAGAGCTCAAGCTAGGAAAGTTAGTCGAGTCCAACAAACCTCAGAGCAATCTCAAGTCCACCAGAACTTGGATGAAGAACGTCAGGCGGCCTTAAGAGGTGCAGAGACATTAGGACAGTCACAAATTCATCGCATTTTAGACACTAAGAGCCAGCCAGATGTCTCTTTCCCCTCCCGAGGGGCTTCAAGACTCATTAAGAGGGAGTCACTTAAAACCTGTGCGAAAAAAAGAGAGCGTTACTTTACACGTGGAACGTGGGAGGATTTTCGTGAGGCTTCATTTGATTCTGATCTATTAACTGACTGTGTTAATCATAAATTGATCATCATAGGCGGTGGGTCAAAAATGTAGGCACCATGAAGCATTAAAATGAAAGGGAGAAACGGTTCGAAAGTGTTGCTCTGGTGGTAAAATCTCAGGTTGAGTACTAGGTGAGCCAGAGGAACCCGTAAAAGCTCTACTTCTGTACGAGTGTAACGCACTGAGGCATATTTAAATATAATTAGAAAATATAATCATGCTTTCAGATTCAACATAGAGCAAAATAATAGAAACACATTCATTATGTACCTATATACCGCACTGCATACATTTAATACACGTACTTCTCTACACCACTATATACACATATTATAAAATTGCCAGCTTGCTTACTCACCGTCAGTCATAACAAAACTATCGATATGCGTGCGAAGCAGCGGGTAAGTGTTTCGATAAAGATAAAACGAACGTAAAGAAATAAAGAAGACTGAGCACTGTGGAGGTGTAAATTGGATACGACTTGTTAATTTAGCTGAATAACAGTAATTGGCACGAACTCGACTCGAGCAATAGCGGATCTGTATATCCGTTCCTAACGGTATCGCCTCGTCTTAATTGTTTTCTTTTTCCTTTTAATTCTCATTTTGTTTATTGTCATTCGTTACATTTGTTCGGGGCGCCCGTCCCATGACATCCGTTCAAGATTGTCGCCGATCCATTCACTTAGTTTTTTGTTTACATAGGTCAGTTGACCCTCTCAACGTACACGCTGAGCTACCGAGCCGGCGATCTCATTGAGCTCAGGGGAATGCTCCGCCACTGTGCAGAGTTCATGCTCCCTGTTCTTGACCATTCCACAGGCGGTTACAGCGTTGCCAGAGCGTGTTTTTTAAATCACATTTCTATTAAATTTGTTGCAGGAAGAGTTTTTCATAGGTACGCTTTTCTCTTGACTTGAAATGAGGCATCGCATGGCAACCGCTATGAGGAGCATTTTTTGTTTACCCTGTATAGTCAGATGTCGTCAAAGAACGTTTCTTGTGTGTAAAGTTTATGTTTTATGTGTGAAGGAGCATATCTTCAAGGCAGTTTTTAAGAAGACATACCCTTTTGTAGTCATAACAATACACAAGAGAACAGTATGCTTACACCATGTCAGGTCATTAAAGGAAAGTCACCCTGCTCGGAGATACATGCAGAAAGACAGGACGCCAAGTATCACTTTGGGAGCTGTACTGCGCGGGTGCGAAAGGCGGATACACGATTCTGGAGCTGTACGGCGATTTACAGCCAAAACCCGCCGCAGACGCCAGACACCCCCCCCTCCCACCCCCACCCCTCCTTTTCCATCCCCACCAGGGGGCCCAGCAGATGTCACGCACCTCCCAATCATTCCGAGATCAGGCAGCAGGGCGTCACGCGCCGAGCACACGCCCCGCCTCGGTGGCTTCAGCTCGCTGTATAAGAGCACATTACAGCTAACAGCCAATTCAGAACTTCTGAAACTCCAATTTTACTGCCGCCGCCTCCCGCGAGGAGTTCTTTTATGGATAAAGTTGAAGCAACGGCCGACTGCGCCAAGACGTTTCAATCCCTGTCCCGATTCAGTTAGCTCACATTTCCTCACTCTGTAACTTCTCCCGAACATGCATTCTCTTTGGCGGGGCTTAGCGTGTAACGAACGAGACTAAGTGTGTAACTTCTGCGCGCACTTTTTTCCCTTAATCATTTTTGTCCAATTTCGGAATGATGTAGAATGATATTGTTTTCCATGTTGGTAAAAACTTTGAACTGATTTAAACCGACCACGTTGTCATCTGCACCGCGAGTAATCTTTAGATGAATGTCATTCGTCTTGCGATAAAATTCCGTAGAACTACTGAATACTGTATTGTATTAGTCACGTACTGTCGTTCCATAGCTGATGTCTACATACAGCCTACTATTCCCGAAAATTTTGTGGCATAATTGATACGGTTCATCACACACTCTGCATACACTGGATAAGAATCCATTTCAGATCTTTGCACGAAAATATAGATCAACTTGGTTTTAAGAGAAGCATAAGAGAAGCGACTGAAATTGTGGAACAGCCTGCCACAGTTAATCGTGACGGTGGATACAGACCTCCTAACGTGTCGAATTCCAGCAGTAGTCGACTTATGGCCGACAGCGTTATCAGTTCTGCCCCGACGTTCGCACAAGAGTGGTTACCTCTACTGTTGCAAGAGCAAGGGACTACTGGATGATCGTAGCTAAATGTTTGTGAAAGATGATCTTTTTAAGCTATTTCCATCAAGGCTGAAATGTAATATTTTAGTTTTTTTTTGTCGTAGGTATGTTGCTATGGCAGTCGCAGTATGTTGTCAGTTTACATGGTATAAGCACTCACACGGAATCAAAACACCTCATTTTATCCTAGAAAGAGTTCAGCTATCACATAAATCTCATTAATAATTAATAAATACTGATACAACTGTCAAAAACGAACGATAAGATTCATTTAATTTTTATTGTGATGATATTACACTTAATGTTTTTCAGATAATATTCCAGTAAACTTTGATTTTATTGTCCTGTGACAGGAACACCAATTACTACTCTCAGGTACTATATTACGTCATAGCTAATTAAAGTTTTATTCCACAATGAGAGTAGTAAGAAACGAACCTTTATTTACTGGTGCTGGTACGGTTTGTTTGCAGCAGCACCGGTTTGTGGAGTGCAAGCGACTGAGAGATGGGGAGGACCAGTTAAACACTGTTAGGAGTACAAATGCAGATATTTTTATTGGTGGCTGAGAACACTGTACTGAATAACATTATATCAGCATATACTTCATTTGTGGACTGATAGTTATAGCTGTTAGGAATAATATGTTTTCATTTCAGTTAGTACCTCCAAGTACTTCTGGCAAGAGGAAACCATTAATGCTTATTTTTCCCTGGGCACATGTTGAAGGGAGGGCACGTGGACACAAACCGTTTGATCTATAGTGACAGGAGTACTCCACGTGGCTATCAATTACTCCGTGCAGAAAACATCAGGTAGTACATTATGTGACATGCTTTCGGGCAGACTATTAGGCACAGAAAAATCATCTTACACGTTGAAGTGGATATATCTTAAATTTGCAGTTTTACCCCTAACACCATGTACATATCGGCTGTAACTAAATTACGTCTGCAAACTTTGGAAACCTATAGTGCAGTCAAAGGCGGTGATATTTAGCATAGGAACTCATGTACGGGAACACAGATTTCTCTCTACATGGAAAAATCCCAAATACACGTAGAAATCTCCCCACTGACTAGAGTATTACGTACCTCATTCACTGACCACCTGTTCGCCCACATCCACTAAAGATTCGTCTGCATACCTTTCATTTGAGTTTGTAATATGCCCAGAGAGGATTGTAGCTGCTGACGCCTGACTGGACCACATTTTCTTTCACATGTGACACTTGCCACTTACTTGCAACTTCTTGACGCTGTATTACATAGGCTTTTGGAAGGTGTGCTGTTAGTGATAATACAATGTTTGGAGCGCTGTACCATCGATTTGTTCCCGCCACGTGACACATGGAATGTAGGTAGCTGCAGGTTTGTGATAACGTTTAGGTATGGTAAAATGAATTTTATATTTTTTTGTTACAACTATAATACTGGAAGAAATGTTTGTGTTTATGTCTGTTTCATGATACGAGCTGGGGTGTGGCAGTCGTGGAAGAAAGGTGTTCCCGTCGTCACCTCGTCAGAGTCAACGCCCATCAGAAACGTGGCACTGACACTAATTCCAAAGAAGACGTCCCGAAACGACTCGCCCAACTTTGCCGTAATAATGGGAAAAAAGAAGAATGTTACAAACTGAAAAAGATTTTGTATTAAATTCATATTGTAAAGATCGCGAGATTCACGAATGGGTGCAAACTTACTCATTCACATTCTTTATGTTTGATACGTGGCTATTTATAGATGTATGATTTCACTGTAATAAAGTGGATAGAAAGTGAAGTTATTAATTTGGAAGCGTTCGTTCGAAAAGTTTATATGAAGATAATTGTTATGAACTGAGTCCGAGTGGAATATATTGTGGATGAACTGAAATTGATTTTTTAAAGCTGAAGCGAGCTTCATGAAACTGGAGATCAGATTATCCGGATAATGCTATATTTGGAATATTGAATATACGGACGTTATATTTTATGGACTATACTTCACGGCGATTGGGATGCTGAGATATTCTTTTGCAGGCATACAAAAGATAAATGTAAATTCATAGCCTAGCAGAAACGAAGGTTTACCAAATTACGGGCGAAATAAGTTTTCAAGTGACAGCTATAAATCAACAGACAAAGATCATCTTTTTACCTGAAGCGCAGCTGCAGCAGACGTATATACTAAATTCGCTGGATATCGTAAGTTACTTTAAATGCAGTTTCAAAGTGGAAAGTCATACTAATTATAGAAAAGCATAAGTTGGAACTGATACAAAATCCATTTATTCTTTAAAAGTGAAACTTCTTGAGTCTGTGTATTTTTTAGTGAAAAATAATGAACTGTGGCAACATTAAATGTTATTAGGACCAAAGATCAGTTGCTGTGGAAACTTGACAAAGTGAATATCTTTGGGCTGCTATAAACAAGACCGTGATAAGTAAATTTTTATAATCCTGAATACTACTAACCTACTACTACCAAAATGCATGCGCCCTCGACGATCTACCGTTAAAACTTAATCTGGATATTGATTATATCTTCGGAGCTATAGAGCGTACGGCAGCTAAAGTATGTGCGTTTCATTACTGCAGTATTATATCGTAACTGAGACGTAACATCTTTTCGTCACCTAGCAAGAAAAGTTGCCGGGCAAGTGTCCGCTGCATGTTCATCAAATAATGTAACTCCAGCGCTATGGTGCAGCACCTTATTCTTCATGTGTCATCAGAAATCATATGGACGAATGAGTTAGGCAAAACTGGGTAGGTTATCGCGGCCTGATTGATTCGTCTGTAAATTCTCCCAGCTTAAACCTGGTAAACTACTGCTAATCGTAAAAGTGTCATGACTGGCAAAAGAGTCCGTACAAGTCCCCGAGTCAGATCTCCAAAATGGACTATCAAAGGGAATGTCACCATGGGAAAAAGTTTGAATAACCACAGAGGGGGCAACGATCTATGAGTCAGGGAGTGGTGTGTCGGAAGTTTAAATGTGTTAGGGAAACTAGAAAATCTTTAAAGGGAAAGGCGTAAGCTCGATATAGTGGGGGACAGTGAAGTGAATTGTAAAGAAGACAAGGATTTCAGGTCAGACAAGTATAGGGAAAAATCAACAGCCGCAGGAAACGGTACAATCAGAGTTGAATTCGTTGTGAATAGGGAGTTAGGGCAGAGAATGAGTTACTGTGAACAGTTAAATGATAGTGTTGCTCTTATCTGAATAGAGAGCGAACCAACACCCACACAATAGTCGCTGTCAGATGATAAAGAGACAGACAAAGTATATAAGGATACTGAATGGATGAGTCAGTATGTAAAGGGAGATAAGTCGTCATGGGGGACCGGAATGCAGTTGTAGGAGAGGAAGCACAAGAAAGGGTTACATAAGACTGTGATCTTGGCTCCAGGGACTACGATACTGAATAAATGAGTAAGCTATTCAGTTGAAGAGGAACGGACATATCTATAGGGCAATCACAGAATCTGAAAGAAACAAGCAAATTAATGGAAGATAGCTGGGAAAAAATGAAGAATAACAGAAGAAATACTTCAGTTGATTGATAATATAACGAAGTACAAAATGTGCTGGGAAATTCGAGAATACTCCAACACAAGTCACTTAGAAACGAAGTAAATAGCAAATGCAGGGAAGCTAAGGCGAAAGGGCTGCGTGAAAACCCTGAAGGAATCGGAAAAGAAATCTTTCTCGGAACCTCTGAGTCAGCATACAGGAAAGTCAAAAGGAAGGGCGATAACATTAAGAGTGCAATAGGTATTCCGCTGTTAAATGGGGATGAGAGAGTATCTATGTCAGGGCCTCTATGTCAGGGAAGACTTGTCTGACAACGTGATGGAAGGAGAAATGGGAGTCGACAAGAAGAATTTAAAAGACCTCTGGATGACTTAAGGTTAAATAAGACAGAAGGGAAAGTTAATATTCCATAGGAATTTCTAAAGACATTGATCTGACGACCCGAAAATCGTGCAAAATGCTAAAAATAGGAGTACGCTATAGGGAAAGACGGTGAGGTGCCAACTGGACAAGAACCTGGAAGGAACAATAAGGCTCGAAGACCAAGAATTAAGCGCTTACATTAAAGAGGTGTGAGACCGGTATGTAGTCTTTCACCCCTACCGTTGAACCTACAAATATATATCGAAGAAGCAAAAACGGCAGTAAAAGGATGGTTCAGATTTAAAAGAGTGTAATACATGGATGTAGTCTTTCACCCCTACTGTTTAATCTAAATATCTAAGAAGCAATGACGGAAATAAAAGAAATATTCTAGAGTGATATGAATATTCAGCGTGGAAGCCTATCAGTGATCACATTCACTGATGACATTGCTGTTGTCAGTCAATGTAAAGAAGAATTACAGGATGTATTGAATGGGATGAACAGTCTAATGAGTACAGAATATACATTGAGCATAAATCGAAGAAAGAGGAAGATGATCACAGGAGGCAGAAATTAGGACAGCGAGAAACTTAACATCAGAATTCAAATGACAAAGTTCAAGATTTCTGCTACCTCGGCGGCAAAACAACGTATAAAGCATATAGCAAGGTGGACATGCAAAGCAAATAGATCTGACAAAAAGAGAAATCATGGCCAAGAGAAGTCTACTAGTATCAAAGACAGGACTTACGTTGAGGAAGAAATTTCTGAGAAATTACATTTGGAGCTCAGAATAGTATGGTAGGGAAACATGGACTGTGGGAAAACTGGAACAGAAAAGAATCAAAGCATTTGGGATGCTGAAAATTTAGTGGACTGGTAAGATAAGGAATGAGGAAGTTTCCTGCAGAATCGACGAAGAAAGGAGTATTTGAGAAACACTGACAAGAAGAAGGGGCAGGATGATAGGACATTTGTTAAGATTTCAGGGAATAACTTCCGTGATACTAGAGGGAATTATAGAGGGTAAAAACTGTCGAGGAAGGCATAGATTGGAATACATCCAGCAAATAATTGAGGACGTCGGTTGAAAGTTCTGCGCCGGCCGGAGTGGCCGTGCGGTTCTAGGCGCTACAGTCTGGAGCCGAGCGACCGCTACGGTCGCAGGTTCGAATCCTGCCTCGGGCATGGATATGTGTGATGTCCTTAGGTTACTTAGGTATAATTAGTTCTAAGTTCTAGGGGACTGATGACCTCAGAAGTTAAGTTGCATAGTGCTCAGAACCATTTGAACCATTTTGAAAGTGCTGCTCTGAGATGAGAAGCTTATAACAGGGGTGGAATTCATAACAAGCCACATCAAACCAGTCCGAAGACTGATGACTCAAGCAAAAGTACTATCTATGGGGTCACATGAAAAACTAGACCTACGAGACCCCTGGGGCATCTAAATAAGTCCTACTGATGCAGGCTATGAGAATGGTGGATACTGGAGGACCAGAGATTGGTGATTACGAATAGCATAGCCATACCACATCTATATTTACGTCATCACATCACTCCCTACTTGATAACTGGACCCAGACAACAAGTAGCAGCTGTCAGAGACCAATGTATATTGTGATATTTTATGTGTATTGGTAAAGCAATACGTTTCTGGGCATGAGTTCTTATGCTGAACTTAACCATCTTGGTCCCATATCAATTCCTCTGTCAAAAGGCAATTTAGTTACATCCCATTGAGCTAACAAATTAATAGCACAACATTAAGGAATAACAAGGATTATTGCTTCATAAACAACAGAGGTGCCTGGTATTAAGAAACAATCTATTATATAGAGGTTGTTGCAAAGCGCTACTGACAAATTTCGTGGGTTTGTTATCAGTGTCTTGAGGAGCTAATTGAGGATAGGAATCCATGATGGGAATCGTCATCGGACGACCCTACAGAACGTCGACGTTACATGCGCCGGGTCCTACCACTAGGCCTCATTTAGGCAGCAAATGTGACTGTGTGCTGATGGACCACAAGCAGAATGTTTCGCTATGATGTTTGTTATTCAGTGATATCAACTTACTGCCATGAACGCCAGTGGAAAAAAATGGAGCCAGCTGCTGTGTAGATAGGCCTTGTCTCCTCTGAACAATGGTCTTTTGCCTTGGTGGATGGTAGTTTCAGATGCAGTTCCCCATCTGCGGTTTATTTTTTTCTTTGCATGCTCTAAGGTCTCCAGTGACTTTCGGTAAGTTCAAGGCACTCCCTACAACGTCTTGAAGTTTGTTGACATCATTTAGTAACACCCTGCACATAAAGCTGAGTGTATGTACATGTTTTGTCCAGCATCTCCTCCCAAATCCCTGGATAGATTTCACTTGAATTTGGAACACATATAGGAGGCCTCAGGAACATTAGCACTGATGTTTATAGCTTCCTGGGTCAAACAGGATTGAAGATATGGGCAAAAAGGTGTTTTTTCGAACCCCTCGCATATACACCGCCCTGAATGAGGTGCATGTCGTGTTGGAAAACTAGCGACCTGCTAAATCAATCAGCTTTGCAGTGCAGCGGACATACGAGGTGTGGCTAGAAAAAAACCGGACTAGTACTGGTGAAACAATAAAACGAATGCAATAAGGCTGAAAGTCGCGTGGCCTGTCACGTGACTCTCGCTCCGCCTATTGCTCGAGTTTCATCTGCCTCCTGCACTCAGTCTGCCCGTGGCGTCTGTTTTAAGTAGTTGACGTTTTGTCTGTGCGTCGGAAAATGTTGAGTGTACAGAAAGAACAGCGTGTTAACATGAAATTTTGTTTCAAACTAGGAAAATCTGCAAGTGAAACGTTTGTAATGTTACAACAAGTGTACGGCGATGATTGTTTATCGCGAACACAAGTGTTTGAGTGGTTTAAACGATTTAAAGATGGCCGCGAAGACACCAGTGATGACACTCGCACTGGCAGACCATTGTCAGAAAAAACTGATGCAAACATTGAAAAAATCGGCGAACTTGTTCGACAAGATCGCCGTTTAACAATCAGAGCAGTGTGAGTTAACAGGAGTTGACAAGGAAAGTGTTAGGCAGATTCTTCATGAAAGTTTCAACATGAACAAAGTGTGTTCAAAAATGGTTCCAAAGTGTCTCACAATTGAACAGAAGGAACGCCGAAGAATGATTTGTTCTGACATCCTGGAAAACATTGAAAGTGATCCCACCTTCTTACAAAATGTTATTACTTGCGATGAATCGTGGTTTTTTACTTACGATCCCGAAACTAAGCGCCAATCGATGCATTGGGAAACTCCTGGTTCTCCACGACAAAAAAAGCACGAATGTCAAAATCGGAATTCAAGGCAATGATGATTGTTTTTTTTTATATCAAAGGGATTGTGCACATTGATTGGGTACCAGAGGGACAAACAGTGAATCAGCATTACTACATTAGCGTCCTGGCTACCCTACGTGAGCGAGTACGGAGAAAACGGAACGATTTGTGGAGAAAAAAGTCATGGATCCTTCACCAAGACAATGCCCCAGCTCACAGTGCGTTGTCAGTGAAGACGTTTTTGGCAAAACACAACATTCCCATCTTAGATCATCCACCCTACTCACCTGATTTGGCCCCGTGTGACTTTTTTCTTTTCCCTAAAGTCAAGTCAGCTTTGAAAGGAACTAGATTTGAGACTGTTGAAGCAGTAAAAAAAAAGCGACGGAAGTAATGTATGGACCTACCGAAAATGATCTGCAGCATTGTTATGAACAGTGGAAAATTCGTATGGAGCGGTGTAGAGACCGAGGAGGAGAGTACATTGAAGGAGATAACATTAAATTGTAAATAATTGTAAATAAATGTTTTTTCCAGCATCAGTCCGGGTTTTTTCTAGCCGCACCTCGTATCATGGGCAAGAACTGGTTTTTAGGGCCCTGACGGTTGGGCCGCCCTGCATAACAGTTGTCTTGTGTTGTGTTGTAGAAACGGTTTTCTGTGCTTATGACATGTAGGCTGCCATACATGAAAGGTGTGCTAAGTTGGAATAGTATCAACCTGCTATATTGACCAGCTTTCCACGGCGCCCTGTGTCAGGGGCAAAAAGTTATTTTCAAGCTCCTCTTAGAGTCTGTCTGGCATGACAAACATACTGAGTAGTACCGACCTGCTTTAGTAAAATGTACTGAAGCGGTACATATGCTGATGGGATTGAGGGGATGAACTGAGTTGGGAGAAAGACGAAATTGACAGAGTGATTGCAGGAATGGGAGACGTATGAGGCAGACAGACGGTTTAGAGGGATAGTGGGCAGGTTGAAAAGGAAGAGAAGGAGATGGAAAGAGGGAGGGGGAGGAGGATACTGTCAGAGGAAGGGGAGGTAGATATGATGAGAGGGAGGGGTGGAGAAAGCTGACAAAGAGGGAAGAGGAGACGAAAGTAAAAGTGGAGAGGAGAAGATAGACAGGGAGAGGTGAGAGAATGAGGTGAACGAACAGAGGGAAGAAGAGGTGGACAGAGAGGGGAGGTGTGTTCAGGAAATGTGGAAGTGTGTTCAGTACATGTGTCGAACAAATACATGCAAAATTACGCAAGAAATACCTCCAACTCTTATAGAGGAAATGCATGCCGTGGAGATAAAGAGTCCCTGTTGTGTTGTCTATCTCCTATTCGCAAGAATCATTAATCACAGTTGAAATTCTCAACATCTTCAGGGTCTGAACGTGCCTAGAAGTTCTCAGCAGCTCATAGCAACCTTATATTTGCTTGTAACTGAATATCTACTCATAAATCAAAACAGAATTAAGAAAATAAATTCATTCAAATGTTTGACGACTGGCTAATTACGAACAACAATGAGAAAGAAAGTCTAGAAATAAGAGCAAAAGAGATGAGCATTGCAAAAAAGATGAACATATACAAGAAGAGGGCATTATCATGGGACACCAAAATTAAACGCTACAATACAGTGGTGAGAACAGAGGCTCTGTATGGTGCCGAAACCTAAACCTGGTACAAAAAGATGGAATGAATAAAGTAATGGAAATAGAAAGGAGACTGCTTAGAAGCATACTCGGCCCAAGGACAGCATTTAATAATACAGCCTTTGTATAAGAATAATTAGACTGAACTTGTGAATCAAAATTTATTGTAGATATCGCTACAACCACTTAGTACTCTTCAATGATGACCCTTGAGAGTCAACAATCCGTAGCATGCGAGATTTCTGCGCTTCAAACGCTGCCGCGAACTTTGAGTCCAGGATGGCCTTCAAAGCCTGCGTCGTGGCTGCTTGGACCTCCTCCAGGGTCCCATGACGGTTTCCTTTCAAGGATGTTTTGCTGGTTGACGGGTGTTCGGAGCAGTCCTCAACGCTGTGCCGGCCCTCTTTAAAGCTCTTCACCCACCTAAAAACCTGTGCTTTTGACAAGCAGTCATCGCCATAGGCTTGCCGACACATATCTGAAGTTTCCGTATCCGATTTTCCTAGTTTCACACAAAAGTTAATAACGTAACGTTGCTCGATCGTTTGCTGCATGTTGCGCCACGACCGACGACTTTGCGACATGTTTAGTCAAAGCACGGTGCTGCCGAATCAAGAGCTCGCAGGCGACTGGCACTCCACTCCTTTTCGGCCAGAGAACCCCCACCACCAACTCCCCCTCCCCTCCGGGGTGAGCGCCCGTTGCGAAGTACAGTCGCGTCAGCAAAAAATCAGTTTCACTACTTTTTATACAAACCCTGTACAATAGACCACGACCCAACAAAGAAATCTACGTACATGTAGCGAACATAATACATATTATGTGCAAAACAAGAATGTCACCCTTTGGACATTTGGCCAGAATGGAAAATGGCAGACTCAAAAAAACAAATCTTTAGGAAAATAATGAAGCTTAAAGGACAAGAAGAGGATTTTACACGGACTTAAAATGATCTCAAAGAAGTAAACATTGAGATAACGGACATACACAGCAGAAACTTGTACAGGAACAAAATTGATAAGGTGTTCTTCTGGGAAAAACAAGAGAAAAAGAGAGCA
This sequence comes from Schistocerca piceifrons, assembly GCF_021461385.2. NCBI lineage: Eukaryota > Metazoa > Arthropoda > Insecta > Orthoptera > Acrididae > Schistocerca > Schistocerca piceifrons. The sequence goes on along the minus strand of NC_060139.1, from coordinate 974,219,752 downwards.
GCCTCATAACGTTGAAGAACTCCGAAGAATCAGGTCAGCATGAAACTAATGTGGGCAGGAAGGAAGAAAGCAAGAATTAATGTATTGATTTAAAGTGTTCTGTAAAAGCGCCGCTCGAAATTTAAAAAAAAAATTAATGTACTTTCCTGTGAATATGGTCTCTGCGAGAAAAACCGGTGAAGTATAAAGAATGATTTTTATGGATGATGGCTAAAATCATATTCTTCAAGTTCCTGACATCTGTAACAATTCACCTCACTAAAACATTCTTAATACAAAAGTTGCATGAGAGGTATAAACGAAATTTTGTTTCCATTGACCTTACTGAAGTTAAAATATGCTTATTTATTCTTACGTTAGTGTGTCCTCAGAGTATTTTAATATATTTCCTGATGTTTTGTTAGAAAAAAATCCTCGCTTCAGTAGACCGAGCGATGTGGTGCAGTTATGGGACACTTAAAACACACTGTGGCCGTGTACCTGCCTGCATATTAATCTTTGCGTTCTGTGAGATGCTGTGCACTCGTTGCCTCTATGGGGCATAGTGTGGCTGTTATGCTGGTCAAATTACTGATTGGGGTGTGATTTACTCAACTGTTGTCCGTCAATACCATGGTATTTCTTTTTTACCCCAGAATCCGCAGACCGGAAATCTCGTCTGTAGGAACCAACATGGGTTCCGAAAACTACAATAATGTGAAATCCACTTCTCTTTACTCGTCCATGAGACCCAGATACTGTAGATACCAGTACCCTGGTTGATGCCGTATTCCTTGATTTGCGCAACGCGTTTCATGAAGTTTCGCACTGCCACCTTGTGAATAAAGTAAGAGCGCATGCAATTACAGACTAGCTCTGTCACTGAACTGAAGAATTTCTAGCAAACAGAACGTAATATGTCATTCTCAAGAGAGAGAAAAATTTTCAGACGTACCACACAGGAATGTTGCAGGACCATTTATTTTCACAATACAAATAAGTGAGCTACTGGATAACGTCGCACGTTCCATGATGCTTATCATGGAGAAGTCGTATGGTAGGAAAATTGTAGCGAAATGCAGGAAGACCAACAGAGCACTTGGGCTTGATGGAGTGCTTGGAAATTGACGTTCAACATAAAGAAATGCAATGTATTGTGAATTAATAAGTTATTGCAATCACGTCTAGAAGTTCGCTTACGGAGCGATTTAAAGTGAGAATGCTACATAAAATTATGCGAATATAAGACACACAGCTGACTGAGATAGGAGGTAGTGTACAAAACCTTCGATCCACCGACACTTAAATACCGGTCATCAGTCTGATATCTGCATCAGATGGGTTTGCTAGAGGAATAGAAAAGATCCAAAGAACAACAGCGGGTTTCCGCAGAGCTTCATTTGGTAAGCGCGAAATCGCCACGGAGGGCTCAACTAACTTCACCAGCAGATGTGGCAAGAGAGGAATTCTGCATTACGGTATGTTTTACTTTTAAAATCTCGAGAGCGTAATTTCCTAGAAAAATCAGCTAATATATCGCCTCCTCCAGCTCTTGACAAAATACCATGAAAGTACAAACAGGGAGAATAGGGGCCACACGGGAGCTTACCAACAACAAATCTTCCTCTGAACCATTCGCTACTGGAACAGGAAAGGCGGTAAATGATAGTGGTGCAAAAAGTACCCTCCATAACATAGCTTAAAATTTCTTACGGAGATGTAGTGTTTGACACAGTGGCACGGAGTAGTGCCATACGTCACTGTCATCCCATGTCTGGACCATCCTGCATTCCATTATCACGCTGAGGTGGTAAGATCTGGTGACGGATTAGTCACTTAAAGAGCGAACTGTTGTATTGGCACTGGCGAGATGGCCCTATAGTTAATACAGGGAGCTGGGATTCTAGAGGACAACGGTTCAAACCCACGTCTAGCAACACGTATTTAGGTTTTCCGTGAGTTCCCTATATTTCTCCAGCGTATACCGGGATGGTTCTTTTGAAAGGGGCACGGAATATTTCATTTACCACCGTTTGGTATTCCGACCTTGTGCACCACTGTTGACGGGACACTATACTTGGCTCCTCCCTTTTTGTTTGCCGTTGCAACAGGAGTGCAATCTTGCCAAGACTACAGACGTCTTTTGTACTGCAAAGAATGACAGTTTAGTCGCGCTGGAGACAACAGTGATCTATTGTTTGATTGTCTGTCACAACCGCACTAATTTCAAACTGAAAGACCAGATGACCGCTTTCGCCCGGCATCGACCATCCTCAGATCATAAAATCGTTGAATCCAATCACAGCGGAAAAAACATTGCGGAGTTAAATAACAGCATGCGTTTTATGAAATGAAGATAACCGATGCTACGTCTACATCTACATCTACATCGATACTCTGCAAATCACATTTAAGTGCCCGACAGAGTGTTCATCGAACCACCTTCACAATTCTCTGTTATTCCAATCTCTTATAGGTGAAAAAAGGAACATCTATATCTTTCCGTGCGAGCTCTGATTTCAGTTATTTTATTATGGTGATCATTTCTCCCTATGTAGTTCGGCGTCACCAAAATGTTTTCGCATTCGGAGGAGAAATCTGGTGACTGAAATTTCGTGAGAACATTCCGCCGCAACGAAAAACACCTTTGTTTTAACGGTATCCATCCAAAATCCTGCATAATTTCAGTTGCACTCTATCCCTTATTTCACGATAATACAAAAGATGCTGCCATTCTTTGAACTTTTTCGATGTACTCCGCCAATATTATCTGGATCGCACACGGTGCACCAATATTCTAAAAGAGGACGAACAAGCGTAATACAGAGGGTCTCTTTACTAGAGCTCTTACATTTTCTAAGTGTCCTGCCAATAAAACGCAGTCTTTGTTTAGCCTTCCCCACAACATTTTCTGTGTGTTCTTTCCAATTCACGTTATTCCTGATTATATTTCCTACGTACTTTTTTGAGTTTACGACCTTTAGATTTGGCCGATGTATCGTGTAACCGAAGATTAACGGATTCTTTTTAGCACTCATGTGGATGACATCACACTTTTCGTTATTTAGGTTCAACTACCAATTTTCGCACCATACGGATATCTTTTTTAAAACGTTTTGCAATTTGTTTTGATCTTATGATGAGTTTACTAGTCGATAACCGACAACGTCATCTCCAAACAATCTAAGACGGCTGTTCAGATTGTCTCCCAAATCATTTATATACATAAGTTCTGTTTCACTCGATGACTTTTCGTCAATTGCTACCAACTGCTACGGACTGTGACCTCTCTGACAGGAAATCACGAATCCATTCACATAACAGACGATATTCCATAAGGACGCAATTTCATTAGAAGCCGCTTGTGTGGTACAGTGTCAAAAGCCTTCCGGATATCCAGAAATAACGGCCGAAACCGGTCATTTATTTTGATATCTGTATCGATTAATAAATTATTTTCCCTTACTCATTGCTTCACATTATTCTTTTCTTGAGTAGATCCCTTAGTCATGACGCACGAGGGGCAGAGTTCATCATTGGTTACAAAGGAGCACCATTCCTAACTCAAGCAGATTCGCAACAAACAGGGTGAAGCCCACTCCACCAACAAAATTTCGGCGGATGTGCAGGAGTATTTAATGAGCATTTAGTAAATGAATGATTTCATTTCTTTCTCTATTAATCTTACACTTTTTTTTACCAAAATTATTTGCTCAACAGTAGAAACGTTGGCAGTATGCGACAGTTGTCTTCTTCGGGTTCAAAATGGCTCTGAGCACTATGGGACTTAACTGCTGTGGTCATCAGTCCCCTAGAACTCAGAACTACTTAAACCTAATAATCCTTAGGACAACACACACATCCATGCCCGAGGCAGGATTCGTATCTGCGACCGTAGCAGTCGCGCGGCTTCTTCGGGAGCAAGCTTGTTCTGTGTAATCGTGGAACTCGCTGTTGGCAACAGAAATGCCCACTTCACCCTTTACCGTTAAGCTCTGTCTCCATTTTGTTATCCCGACATCATTTATGCATTTATTGTGATTCAGTGCAACACAGAATGGTTTATTGTACTTCGCTCTGGGCCCATACGCACCTCCTGTATGGGTTCAGTGAATAATGTGCACGAACTGCATCAAGATGTTATGTTGAGCTGTTCCTTGCCCGACATCACAGTACCTCTGCATCCGTGTAAAGCTTGTTGTATTTTTATTTCGTGTTCTGCTTTCCGGTGCTTTCGCATTACAAGCTGTTTCGCTGTTGTGAAGACATTTTCACCGAAACAAGGGTAATTCGCATAACAAACCGAATAAAACATAAGCAGATTATTTTTTTGTAACCAGTCAACATATCCCACGTGTGCCTTACTCCAAAGTACTGAGAAAATGTTTCTGAATAACCACCGAAATTTTGTAGTTGGAGAAGGAATTCATCCTGCATACTTAGCTCCACCACTTGTCTCAAACAAGTCTGCTTTACCGGATGTGCTACCGCTACGTCTGAAATACGCAAGTACGTGACTCAACCGTGCAGTTGGTGACGAGAAATAGGGGTACGCGGGCAGCGGTGTTGGAGGCGCTGAAAAGCAGTTCTGGGCCGTCCCTGATGAGCAGTCATTAGAGAGGCAGCGGGGCCTGGAGTTTTCCGCCTCATTAGACGGCCAGTGGACCACGCGCCGCCCATTAATCTCGCAGCAGGCAGGCAGGCAGGCCACAGCGGTCTGCGACGCAACAGGTGCCCACTGCCTGCTGCCCGCTCCTACCGTCTGCTCTACCTGCCCGCAGACCGTGCTACGCGGGTAGTGGCAGCTACAGGCGCGCACTGCATTCGCAACGCGTGGCTCAACCCAAGGACGCACATCTGTAGCCACCAGCTCCGGAGGAATGAGAGCAATTCGGTCTTCCCTCCATCATCTGAGGCAGCAGCCATAAAAAAAAAAATATTTTTTTTTTCAGTAGTCCTGGAGCTGGGCAAGCGTTTTGAATGCTCTACAAAAGCTCCATAAAAAGAGCAAAGGTAACTTGAAAATCAAGAGATCAGATAGCAACCCACCACTAAGTAACCAACAGAAGGCTGAAAAGAGGAATGAACATACAGAGGGACTACACGAAGTAAACAAACTTCAAAGAAAAGAAAAAGTAGATGAAGAGGACTCTGGTAGAGAACGCGGACTGAATCCAAACATAATACACTCCTAGAAATTGAAATAAGAGCACCGTGAATTCATTGTCCCAGGAAGGGGAAACTTTATTGACACATTCCTGGGGTCAGATACATCACATGATTACACTGACAGAACCACAGGCACATAGACACAGGCAACTGAGCATGCACAATGTCGGCACTAGTACAGCAGCAATGCAGGCTGCTATTCTCCCATGGAAACGATCGTAGAGATGCTGGATATAGTCCTGTGGAACGGCTTGCCATGCCATTTCCACCTGGCACATCAGTTGGACCAGCGTTCGTGCTGGACGTGCAGACCGCGTGAGACGACGCTTCATCCAGTCCCAAACATACTCAATGGGGGACAGATCCGGAGATCTTGCTGGCCAGGGTAGTTGACTTACACCTTCTAGAGCACGTTGGGTGGCACGGGATACATGCGGACGTGCATTGTCCTGTTGGAACAGCAAGTTCCCTTGCCGGTCTAGGAATGGTAGAACGATGGGTTCGATGATGGTTTGGATGTACCGTGCACTATTCAGTGTCCCCTCGACGATCACCAGTGGTGTACGGCCAGTGTAGGAGATCGCACCCCACACCATGATGCCGGGTGTTGGCCCTGTGTGCCTCGGTCGTATGCAGTCCTGATTGTGGCGCTCACCTGCACGGCGCCAAACACGCATACGACCATCATTGGCACCTAGGCAGAAGCGACTCTCATCGCTGAAGACGACACGTCTCCATTCGTCCCTCCATTCACGCCTGTCGCGACACCACTGGAGGCGGGCTGCACGATGTTGGGGCGTGAGCGAAAGACGGCCTAACGGTGTGCGGGACCGTAGCCCAGCTTCATGGAGACGGTTGCGAATGGTCCTCGCCGATACCCCAGGAGCAACAGTGTCCCTAATTTGCTGGGAAGTGGCGGTGCGGTCCCCTACGGCACTGCGTCGGATCCTACGGTCTTGGCGTGCATCCGTGCGTCGCTGCGGTCCGGTCCCAGGTCGACGGGCACGTGCACCTTCCGCCGACCACTGGCGACAACATCGATGTACTGTGGAGACCTCACGCCCCACGTGTTGAGCAATTCGGTGGTACGTCCACCCGGCCTCCCGCATGCCCACTATACGCCCTCGCTCAAAGTCCGTCAACTGCACATCCGGTTCACGTCCACGCTGTCGCGGCATGCTACCAGTGTTAAAGACTCCGATGGAGCTCCGTATGCCACGGCAAACTGGCTGACACTGACGGCGGCGGTGCACAAATGCTGCGCAGCTAGCGCCATTCGACGGCCAACACCGCGGTTCCTGGTGTGTCCGCTGTGCCGTGCGTGTGATCATTGCTTGTACAGCCCTCTCGCAGTGTCCGGAGCAAGTATGGTGGGTCTGACACACCGGTGTCAATGTGTTCTTTTTTCCATTTCCAGGAGTGTATTAAGGAGGTCCATATGAACGTAGCGTTCTTCCATGTTCAATAGACACAACAGATACACTTAACAGAGACTTCAGTTGTCAATAACGTATACTCCTCCGCTATTTACACCAGTCTGCCAACGTTGGTGTGAATTTCCATTCCGCCGATGCAGAAATCACGTGGTTTTGAGGCAAAGAAGTCGTCAAGCACATTTTCATTCGCCACGGAAATTCCTTGAAGATGTTCAACAGAGAGGTTAAAAGGTGATGCTCTAAGGTAGCAATATCAGTTGAGTGAGGTGGGTGCTGAATGACTTCCCAATTCAACTCTTGTACAGTGATTTTGTCGGTGTAGCAGAATGCGTGCGAGCGTTATCGTGGATTAGCATCACTTCAAGTCGTCTTCCTGGTCGTCGTTCTTGGAGAGGGTGTGTCAGACACCTCAATTGTTGACAATGAACGTCAGCAGTCTTGGTTACACCTTGGAGAAGCAATTTGCCGCACAGGATTAGCCGAGCGGTCTGAGGTGCTGCAGTCATGGACTGTGCGAATGGTCCCGGTGGAAGTTCGAGTCCTCACTCGGGCACGGGTGTGTGTGTTTGTCCTTAGGCTAATTTAGGTTAAGTAGTGTGTAAGCTTAGGAAGTGATGACTTTAGCAGTTAAATCCCATAAGATTTCACACACATTTGATTATTTCTGAGAACCAATTCGTAATACACCACACCGTCGCTGTTCTAACAGATGCAGAACATTATCTTTTGTGAATGCGGGCAGGTCTTTGTACGCGGAGTTACTGCTTTGTTTGGACGCAAGCATTCCTTTCTTTTCCTTATGTTAGCAAAATGACACCATTACTCGTCAGCAGTATCGATACAGGATGGGAACGGTTGGTGATGTTCGCGAGCCAACAGATGACGATGAAGCAGAGATGCACATATGGCCACCAGCTGATTTTCGTGATTTTGACTTACAGCATGCTGTACCCATACAGCAGAATTTTGGACCTTCCCCACTGCATGGAAAAGGCGCGCGATGGAGGAATGGTCAAAGTTCATCAAATCTATCACTTGTTGACTACACTGGCATGGATCATTGTGGATTAATGCGTTTACGCGATACTCATCAAACCCTGAAGCTCTTCGTGAACGCGGTGACTCACTAATGTTAAAACTATTCTCCTTAGTATGAGGAAACCATTTTCTTTCTGTACTCTGTCCAAGGCGCGAATCTTTCTGCTGCCCCTCTATTGACCTAAGACAGAAGTACGTGTCGGAAATGTTTCTCTATCTCCACATGCCACTCCACTTTCTAGCGTCCACAGCTCCAAGCACTGTATAAAAAAGACAAAATGACAATACGTAAACTCAAAGAGCAACAGTGAACTACAAATGAAAAATTACTATCGGTAAATAAACCCATAGCAACCGGAATGCCAACATGGAAAACAAAAACGCTGCTGACTTATGCACAATCTAAAACTTGAGGTACAAAATATTTTATCAGAATTATGAGATTTTGGAAGAAAATACCATAACGAAATTATTCCATTGATAAGCAAGTTATAAATAATCTAATAACTACAATTACAAAGGTAGATGATGACGTGTGTGAATATCACAGCATAATAAACGACGACCGCACAATACCCCAAAAAAATGTGTTGGTTCTCTTGCTATTCGTGATGTGTGTTAATGACTTCTTGCGGACAATATGAATATTAATCTCAGATGTTTCGAGGACGATGCTGTTATCGATAACGGAGCACTCTCTGAAAGAAAGTCCACAAAGATTCATTCAGATATTGATAAAAAGTTCAGAAATTTAAGATCGTGTGCTTCAATAAACGCAAACACATGATATCCTACGACTGTGTTATCAGTGCCCCACAAGTGGAATATGTCAACTTATAAAAATACCATAGCGTAACATTTTGTAGTGGTCTGAAATAGGCCGGTAATATAGTATCACTCATAGGAAAAGCTCGTGGCGCTCTGTAATTCATTCATGGAGTACTACAGAAATGCAATCGAACTAAAAATGTGATTGCATACTTAAGAGTCGTGCGACCCATCCGCAAGAGCGAGGGACCTATACCAAACACTAATAACAGGGGACATTGAACGGTTACAAAGACGGGGAACATGAACGATCACAATAGGTTTGTTCGACCCATGGGAGAGTGTTACACAGATCCTGAAACATCTGAATTAGCAGACTTTTGAAGATAGACGCATACTATCCCGTGGAAATGTACTTAGAAACTATCTATAGACAATTTTGAGAGATGAATCTAGGAATATACTACGAAACCCTACGTACTATTCCCAAAGGGATTGCGAAGACAAGATTAGAGCAATAAAACACCACACGGAGACATTTAAGCAATCATCATCTTCCCGCGGTCCACACTTGACTGGAACGGGAGGAAGCCCTAATAACTGGTGTAATAGGATGCACTCTCTGCCGTGCGCTTCGCAGAGCGTAGATGTGGATGTAGACGTATCTTACGAATTAGGTTGAAGAAAATCCTACATTTATACCACTCGTGGATTCACACTGTGAAATGAATAAACTCAAATTTGGACGCCAGCAGATATAAAATACAGTCATGTAAAGGAAGTAGTAACTCAGAAGGAAAGGAATTCCAGATAAATGTGTATACTTGCTTCGATGATTATGCTAAACCCGTTGGCCGCGTCGACCACAATAAATTATGGTAAGTGCTTCCAGATCACTTCATTTACCTCCTGCGGAATTTTATACTAACCAAGAAGCCATGGTGAGAAGCATATATAAAGAAACTAAATGCGTCAAGATTCAGGAAGGAGTACGGTAAATCCAGAATATTATCCCCTTACCTATTTAAAATTTTGTTTTAGTGGGATCCACAGCCTCTAAACGTTTAATAAAAGAAAACATTGTCATTAGCAGGCTGTCGTGTAAACGATCGTTATTTAAATGGTGTGATTAACAAATTTCAACTACAAATCTTTATCAAGAACCGGTAAAACAAACGTGGAAGAGTATCACGTTGCCTGCATCCATCTCCATACATCGCCATGTGTAAGTTACACAACTCACATTAACATACCACCTTACAGTGCAAAGTTCCTACTTACATGCGTAATATTAAGTATTACACGCCGTAACTGTCAAATTACTTTTACTACACTTAAAGAGTGAAAAAGACAATATCTTCCATCCTTACATTGTGAATGCATCCACATTAACGTGACAACTTTGAACGTCATGTCGGGAATTTTGCTCTAAGTACAACAGCTTGACAACAAACAGCAGCTGATATTTTGTTGTCAGATACACATACATCCAAACACTTTAGGAGTGTCGAGAGATAATTTCAGAGGGACATTATATAAGATTACGGTGTGCGACACTTAATTGACATGTGGTATACGAGACGATCAGGGACCAAGAACTACTTAAGGGCATACAGACAAACGTAATAAAATATTTTATATAGTACATTAACAGTAATATCTGAAACAAATAGAAAGTTCACAAAATACGGAAAAATGAACACTATTAACTGCTGACGAGCCATACTTAACGACTGCCTTATATGGTAGGTCACCAGCGTCTGAACGCTCCGTACACACACACACACACACACACACACACACACACACACACAAGAGACATCTGAATTCTCATAGAGGGCAATTTATACACATAAAAGTACATCTGTATATTTGCCTTGTATTTCCCGAAAATGGGTAAGTAGTGATAATAGGTAACAAACTCGCAAAATATTGCGAGTACAGACGACAATCATTCCTTGGGAGATCTTATTGGACACACGATCCCTTGAAATACATTTGATTTACGTGCATAATCTACTTAATCTGTATGTAGAGTACATTATGAAGAATCCCCCATTGGACGAAGATGAAACCGAAATTAAATTAGCTGAGACAAATATACATAACCGTAATATGCAGATGATACCATAGTGAAGGCGAAAGGTGAACAGTTAAAAGTTCTCTTGCTGAAGGTGAAAGAAGAAAATTTAAGGTAATGCTGAAAGTAAGGAAAACAAAAACTATGTCATCTACGCCTATCACTTCAAAGTATATAGGAGGAGAAGCAATAGACGTAATTTCTGTGTTCAGTTGCCTCGGCTTCTAGATTTCTTCTGATGATTGCTGCCATGAAACCAATACACGTTTCTTACCTGGCAGAAAAGCAATCCCCAACCTTGACAATATTTTAAGGTGAGAGACATAACTCTAACACCAAATATACATATTATAAAGATTATGGCTTTCTCAGCTGTGAAAGATGATAAGATTATAATAAATTCTGAACGGTGTAGAATAGACACATTTAAACTGTGGTGTTGGAGGAAATTTCCTAAAGCTCCACGGACCGCAAAGAGAACGAATTGGTCAGTACAATAACAAACATAGACTGCTTCTCGGAAGGTCTGATACAGAAACAGAAATTGTCCTACTTTGGGTACATTGTGAGAAAACATGATTCGCTGGAAAAGACGTTAATGCTGGGAATGACCGAAGGCACAAGGAGAAGAGGGTGCAAAGGATAAGATGAGTCTATAGCATCGCAGCAGTAATGGCAGATCTGCAGGAGGAAGTGCAGGAGGCAGTGCAGGAGGCAGGAAATTGGCGTGGTTTAATTCATGGGCTCAGGGAGGTTCGGAATCGACTAAACGAATGGAGAGTAAGAAACAAAGTGAGAGGGAGATGGAGAGAGAGACAGAGAGAGAGAGAGAGAGAGAGAGAGAGAGAGAGAGAGAGAGAGAACTGCGAAGGGTGAGATAGAGGGTTGTTGCTATTAAATCTATACACTGAACATAACTGTGCATTGAACATATCGATGTTACTGCAGTTGTATCAGAGGCGGTAAAGACTTGGAAAAGAAAAGTATGAAGGGAAGATGAGATGTTATAAGATAAACATCAACAATCTTAAACCTAGAATAATGCAGTTGTGTATAATTAGTCATCCGATGCTGAAGGGATCAGGAAGTGGAACACTGACTATAGAAGGTTTCTCTTGTTACTTGGGTAAACAAAATAACTGAAGTTGGCTGAACTATATACGGAACCCAAACTGGTAGTAGCAGTAAAACTGTTTCTGAAAAAGAGAAATTTGTCAACATCAGGCGTAAAGTTTTGTTTTAAGAAGTTTTTTCTGAAGGTATTTGTATATCTTTGTATGCAAGTGAAACGGTGACGATATGCATTGCAGAATGGTGGAGAACAGAAGGTTCTGAAATGTGGAGTTATAGAATAGATAGGTAGATCCGAGAGATGATGAGGAGGTACTGTATTAAGTTTTGGAGACATTTCTGACAACTTGCCTAAGAATGAACCGTGCATTTCGTAATGGGGGGATGTATAACGAGTACAAATCTCGAGATAGACCGAGGAGTTCTACAGTAAGCTGGTTCACGTTGGTTGCAGACGTTGTGCTGGAAAGAGCATAGAAAGTCGCATCAAATGAGTCTTCGGAATGAAATCCACAACAGCAACAATAAAATTCTTAAAACTCCTTGCTTGTTTGTGTACTTTACGAATTGTGTAGCAATGGACAGATTGGAATCAGCCACTATGTGGAAATTAGTGTTGTTGGGTTGTTTTTGGGGAATGAGACCAGACAGCGCGGTCATCGCTCTCATCGGATTTGGGAAGGACGTGAACGGAAGTCGGCCCTACCCTTTGAAAGGAACCATCGCGGCATTCGTCTGGAGTGATTTAGGGAAATCACTGAAAACCTAAATCAGGATGGTCGGACGCGTGATTGAACCGTCGTCCTCCCGAATGCGATGTGGAAATTGGTAGTTTGAAACATATACAGGTTCATTAACAATGGTATATACAAAATATTTGTATTCACACAACATACACTGAAGAGCCAAAGAAACAGGTCACCTGCCTACTACCTAATAGGGCCCCGGCAAGCACCCAGAAGTGCCGCAACACGACGTGGCAAGGACTCGAATAATGTTTGAAGTAATGGTGGAGGGAACTGACAACATGAATCCTCCAGGGCTGTCCACAAACCCGTAAAACTACGAAGGGGTGGAAATCTCTTATGAGTAGCACGATGAAAGGCATTCGAAATATGCTAAATAATGCAATTTTGTCATATGATGACATGGTAGGAGACCGTGGCTCTTATTTAAAGAGAAATGTTGATGGTGTTGAGACAGCAACCAGCCACAAATTTGCTTTCAGTTCCTTTATTCAAAGGGTACCGTTACCGGTTTCGAATGGTTATGGGTCATCAATCATAACGTTTGACAATCATCTCAGCAGTGTTCCTGGAGCCACTCTGCTGCAATTCTGGACGTGTGGGGTGTCGCATTGTCCTGCTGGAATTGCCAAAGTCCGTCGGAATGTACAATGGGAATAACTGGATGCAAATGACCAGACAGGATGCTTATGTACGTGTCACCTGTCAGGGTCGTATCTAGACGTATCACGGGTCCCACATCACTCCAACTGCACACTTCCCACACCATTACAAAATCTACACCAGCTTGAACAGTCCCCTGCTGACATGCAAGGTCCATGGATTCATGATGTTGTCTCCATACCCGAACACGTCCATCCGCTCCATACAATCTGAAACGAGACTCGTGTGACCAGGCATCATGTTACCAGCTATCAACAGTCCAATATCGATACGGCGGGCCCAGGCGAGGCGCAAAACCTTGTGTTATGCAGTTATCAAGGGAACACGAGTGGGAATTCGGCTCAGTAGCCCATATCGGAGATGTTATGTTGAATGGTTCGCACGCTGGCACTTGTTAACGGCCCAACACTGAAATCTGCAGCAGTTTGCGAAAGGGTTGCACCTTTTGTCACGTTGAACGACTCTTCAGTCGTCGCTGGTCCCGTTCTTGCAGGATCTTATTCTGACCACAGCGATGTTTTACCGGACTCCTGATATTCACGGTATACTCGTGAAATGATCGTACGAGAAAATCCCCACTTAATCGCTACCTCGGATATTTGTGTCTCATCGCTCGTGCGCCGACAATAAGACCACAGCAGTAACCGATCTTTATACAGCACCAGAAACTTTTTGTCTCATATAGGAGTTGCCGACCGGAGCGCCGTATTCTGTCTGTTTTCATATCTCTGTATGTGAATACGCATGCCTAAAGCAGTTTCGTTGGCGTTTCAGTGTATAAGGCTCAATAACATATAATCCCAAAAACGTAAAAGAAATTTGCTTCATGTTTTCGCCAGTGTTTGATTATCATTGTCTCGTACGTACTGAGGCGAAAGTGACGCTTACAGCTCAGAAGTGTCTAAAAGAGCTAGAAAAATTCTACTTTTAATATCAATTGCAAAATTTACTGGAGCACAGAATGCAACAAATATGCGCTAATATTAAAATCACGCCTGAAGTCGGTCTCCTACCTGGCCGCTTTCACACGATGCCTTTGTGTTTCGTTGATGCCTTAGAAAGCGGCTTATGTGTTCTGCTAACACAAAGGATGCAGTGCATGAAAAGCCCATTGATTATACTTCAAACACACTATACGAGGCACAGATATACTATTCCCATGGAGAGGTGTGGGCGCCAGCTATGGATTTATGATCCAAAGAAACCTTAACACGATCCTTAATGTATATATCAATTATGTATATCAGTAGCTGACAGTCGTAGCTTTAAATTGAATATACTAAAAAACCTTTTAACCCACTGACATTTTTATGAATTAACGAATCGGAATCTCAATAGCCCTCTTAGAATCAAAAACTTCCTAGTTAACAAGCGTCTGCAGACAACCTGTTTGCGAGACAATTGCGATAATGTAGCTGCGAGCAGCCACTGAGTCAACACGAAATATTGTTCTAGTTAAAACAAAGGTATCTGATGTAACAGAACTCATATTTCACCCAAGGCACATGTTTGCGAACCTGTTACCCTGTGCATCAATTGTAAGGTCCATTGTGGTTCACTATAAGGTACTGATAGTGTAACGACGTCAATTGAATAGCGTCACACACATGCACTGTCAAAGAAAATATGTCTTCTTTTTTATACTACTTTCTGCACTGCGCATTTATCATTCCCTGCTCTATGGCAGAACCATTCTTGTACAAGGCTCCTTGCAGTTTGATAAAATCAATGAATTATTGTGTCTAGAAATAACATTAGTGGACTGAAATACAGAACAAAGGAAATACAAAATGTTTCTTGAACCTATGAAATTTCGGTAGTGTGCATCTATGGGATGCGCATGAGACGTCACACTCCCAACTTTCCTACATGGAGGGATCTGTTTGGTGGCGAGGGGAGGTGCATGGAAAGGGAGTTCGGTTCTCACACACACACACACACACACACACACACACACACATAGAGCGAGATGGCGCAATAGCTAGAGTACTGGACTTGTCTTCCTTGAGGACGACAGTTTAAATCCACATCCGGCCATCAAGATTTTTTGCGGCTATTTTGCAACCACCTAGTGAATATATGAGGGTAAGTCAATTATTACCCGCAAAGTAGTTATAAAATTTTATGATAATCAAATAGGAAACTTACAAGAACATCGTTTCTCGACATAGTCTCCTTGCGTTTCAACGCACTTGGTCCATCGCCGTACAAGCTTCCTGATGCCCTCATAAAAGAAGGTTCTCGGTGGAGCTGAGAGCCAGGATGCACCACTTCTTTAACTGCTTCGTCCGAGGCAAATCGACGGCCCCTTAATGCCTGTTTGAGTGAACCAAACAAGTAATAGTAAGAAGGGGGCAAGATCGGGACTCTATGGAGGATGATCCAGTAATTCAGATTTGTGTTTGTGGAGCGTTTCAGCAATGTAGGCAGCAGTATGTGGACGGGAATTGTCGTGCAACAACACAAGACCTTTTTTCAGCAATCCTCGGCGTTTGCTTCGAATTGCAGGCTGTAGCCTGGCAGTAAGCAGCTCACTGTAACTTACACTGTTTACTGTTGTGCCCCTTTCCCCATAATGTTGCAGTACAGGACCTTGCGCGTCCCAAAAAACCGTAAGCATCAGTTTTCCTGCGGACGGTTGTGTCTGGAACTTTTTCTTGTACTGCGAATTTGGATGTTTCCATTCCATACTTTGCTGTTTACTCTCCGGCTCGTAATGATGGAACCATGTTCCGTCACCAGTGATAATACTAAGAAGTTGTCCCCTTCGTTACCATAGCGGTCCAAATGTCTTTTTCAGATGTCCAGGCGCGCTTGTTTATGCAACTGTGTGAGATGTTCTGGGACCCACTGTGCAAAATCTTTATGATACCGTAACCTGTTGTGGATGATTTCGTAGGCAGAACCATGACCAATTTGCTGACGATATGTCACTTTGTCAATAGTTAATCGTCTAAGAGAATCATTCCACGTGAACGCTCAATGATTTCTTAATTTGTGGCGGTAAACGGTCGAGACACTCCTTTGCGCCAAAACGCTGTTCCCGTACTGTACCGAAAGTCTTCGACGAATTTCGTCCCGTGATACGGCTTCTTACCACAATAAACGTTTCACTTTGGTGCAAATATACAGCGGAGCAGTCAAGATTAACAGCACGGCTGCGATAACGAAACTAACCTAGCAGCTTTAAAATTGCAAAGATAAACAACAAATAAAGCATGCATCATCAACTTAAAACGTCTGTACTACCAAAATAAACAGAAATATAACTAACTTGCGGATAATAACTGACTTTCCCTCATATTAGAGCAGTGTGACGGCGAAGGCAGCCCTGTGCCCGCCACAGTAGATAGTGTGTCGCCAGAAGCATCTCTATAGCCTCTTTTGTTAGCAGATAGACAGTCACTGAATCTCATTAGGTCAGTCTGACCTACTTTGGGGTGAATGGGCGGTTCGTGGAACTTGGGCAACGACCTGGTCCACGGCTACTGAAAGCTAGGCAGGTACCCGCAGAGCTAAGGTCAGTAAACGCCAAGCCAACACCGCAACCCCCAAGTAATAACTGAGCACATCATTCTTTCTTTACTGTGCGACGTCAGAAATTAAGATGTTGCGTGACAATCTCGCTAGCATGGGAAAATATCTTGTATTTTCTCTAAGATTTTGATCAAGCTAACTGTATTGTGTCGGTCTGAACAGAGTTCTTGGTGCGTAAGGTTGATCAATCAAGGTTGCTTCGACTGAGTGCCAGTTATGTGTTCACAACTACCAGTTCAAAACTGTACACCATGTACGTGAAATGAGGAAACTTATGTATACTTTCCCCTACTTCTTTTATGATTTTAGCTGCAATTCTCGCCTGCCGTATTCGCAAGAGCATTCCTTCGACGTAGAGTTCTTTAGAAAGTAGAGATCTGAGGGCTGTGAACTTGGGTTCTGAGCATTCGTTTCCCGGCTGTTGTAGGGACAGCATTCTGCTCCAGGCCGATAGGGAGTCATTTCCAGTCACTGTTTGGTGCTGAAGGAGCACAGTAGCTGTTTAATGGAAGGCAAATAGTGCAATTGAGACAGCACGATCCATATACTATATACCTCGTTTCTTGCTTACCTTGCCACACAGTGTGTGTTGCTTATTTTGGCTGCAACTGTAGGTTCTTATTTTAGGGTTTAACTTGGTAGCGTGAGCTGCATCGATGAGCATAGCTTACTGTGCTATCTCGATACGGTGTTGGTACCTCACAATGTGTTAGCTCCATTTCGTAATTTAATTTGAATTATACAGAATTTTGCTCTCTGTTATCTCACTACGATTTATATCTATCTATGAAGCAAGTGAATAACTGTTAACTTCAGTCTCGGCTTATTTCAAGATGTGATCCTATAACATAGCCTGATTAGGCAACCCATTAAACAACAACTTTATCCGATTGTTGACATTTAATGCGAGTGAGAATTGATGTAAATGGTGGGAAAAGGTGAAAATTTATGCCAGACTCCTGCTTACTAACCAGTTGCTCTGACCACTAAGCCATTTGTGCACAGTGGTCATCTCAGATTCCCGAACTATTCTAGCACGCCTCCAATCAGACCCCAAATTCTCAACTTCACACATTACGAAAGTAGCGCCCCTTGTCCATTATCCTCATTATTCTCGGCATTTAGCCGATTCTCGTAAGAGTTCGATCCTCGTGTGCATCCGCACTGAACAGATTACTGGCCGTCTACGCCTCAGTTACGTATATGTAGAGTTCGTTCTTTCGGACTTGGGGTATGTTACATGACAGTTTGGCTTCATGAATCGTAGACTCCAACAAGCAGCTCTGATGTTGTGCCTTACTATGGAGGCAGGACTTTAGAAGATTAATGACACCTTGCGGTGTCCGATAGTAACGCTGTTTAAACGAAATGATTAAGACAAAACTAAGCACTAGAAATACGTGGGTGACACTCGGCTCTGTCCGGAATATTGACCAGATATCGTCATAGGATCCACCTATACATGTCTGCTTTTACACCCAGCTGGTAAAGTCACTGCAAAAATTATTGTCACCTGTGATCCTTCAATCATCTTTTCCTAAGCATCAGCTAAGTAATGCAAAATTAAATAATACCAATTGCAATGCAATGAATAGTAATGAAATGATGAGTAATTGTTAGGTATATTCTATTGAATAACTGATGTAGCCGGCCGGAGTGGCCGGTTCTAGGCGCTTCAGTCTGGAACCGAGTGACCGCTACGGTCGCAGGTTCGAATCCTGCCTCGGGCATGGATGTGTGTGATGTCCTTAGGTTAGTTAGGTTTCATAAGTTCTAAGTTCTAGGCGACTGATGACCTCAGAAGTTAAGTCGCATAGTGCTCAGAGCCATTTGAACCATTTAACCGATGTAGTCAACACCAAAGATTTCGGGTTGCAATCAACTAATCATTTATGCATTTTAAAGTGGTTACACCACAACTATTGTTTTCCATGAAATTATAATAATATTCAAATCTAGTACACCTTGCGTCATTACGTGTTTCAAGTGGTAACAGACTCCATAATAGACCATCAGAGATTAAAGAACTAGCTTGCCGCCCAAAAACTATCACTTCACAAGTCTAAACCACACTTCCAGCATCATAGTATACACATCGCCTCCGCATAGCATAGCCACCTGATCCAAAATGAACAGGAGTACTATTAGCGCGCCCTTATATGCCTTCGGTTTCTCGTGAAGTCACAAAGGATAAGAGTGTAATTTACGGAAAATGAACCACCATTTTAAATACACATAATTTACTAGTACAACTTACATTAGTAATGAAAAGTTATTTCTCTTCCTGTCACTCCCAGGCCATCCAAGTAACCCTATATCTAATAGTATATTCACGGTTAAATAAAACGTAAAATTCACACACACGCGGTTACGATTAAATCCCCAGAAATTCTCCTTAGAACATCGTGAAAAATAAAGATAACCTCTTGAATAGGAGCGTCTCTTTGTGTTATATTCAATGGTGGTATCAAATGTTACATACAAATTAACGGTACCAGTTTAAAGGGACAAAAGTTCTAAGTAAAATGCGCATTTAATACTTCAAAAGTAAAGTAGGAATCACCTAATAATCTACTCACGAAATTCTGAAAATAATAAATGTGACCTGTATGGAAAGCCGGGTAATATGCAATATGTACAAGAAATAAGAGGGAGAAATTTGACTGAAAGAACAAGAATGAAGCGCACGGATTAAAGAGGTATAGGACAGGGAAATAGTATTTCGCCATTACTGTTTGGTCTGTACATCAAAGAAGCAATGACGGCAATAAATGGAAGGTTCGAGACTGAACTGAAATTCAGTATGAAAGGATATCAAACAAAACATTCGCTGCTGACATTTCTATGTTCAGTGAAAGTCAAGAGTAATTACGGAATGTACTGAATGGAAAGAACTGTCTGACGAATAAAGGATATGGATGGAAGTAAAAGTAAGAAACGCTAAACTAGCGAGAAGTATCAGAAATGTGCATAGCAAGAAACTTAGCATCAACATTAGTGATCATGAAGTAGACACAGTTAAGGAATTGTGCAGACTAGCATAGGCAGATAACACTCAAGGCCAAATACAGTCTGCTCTTCTCAAACATAGAGGCCTTAATGTGACAAAGAAAATTCCGATAATGTACATCTGGAGTACTGCGTTGTATGGTAGTAAATCATGCTCTGTGCGTAACCGGAACGGAAACGTCGCGAAGCATTTCAGCCGTGGTGCACCAGAGGAATGTAGAAAATTAGGTGGACTAGTAAAGTAATGAAGTGTTTCTCTGCAGAAAGAAACGTATGGAAAACACTGACAAGAAGAAGAGTCAGGATGATAGGAAATGTGTTAAGACAGCACGAAATAGCCCTCCATTGCATTAGAGGGAACTGTAGAGGGTAAAAACTGAAGAGGAAAAGAAATATTAGAATACATACACGAAATAATAGAGGGTGTAGACTGCAAGCATTTCTCTGAGATAAAGAGGTTCGTATACGAGAGGAATTTGTGCAGACAGTATCACACCAGTCAGGAGACTGCTGACTCTAAAAAAAGGAAGGGAGAAGAAGTGACATATAGGCACATAACGAAGAGTGCAAGGGAAGTCACGGTGCGTTCATGTTCTGCGTTTTGAGGATATGATCGTGTGGCTCATTTTCATAATTACAAGATTCAAAATGTAAAAATTCAATAAATAAAATGTATAAAGATGTGTTGCTTTTAGCGATAATTGCTAGTGACTTATACTATTATTTTATACTTTGTCGTGATTGCCTGAAGTTTTCAATAGTTAATAAGTTTTAAAGATTTCGATGATATGTTGCTGAGACATAATTTCTGTAGTTTTACTGATTTGCATGATGTGAATGTATCGAAACCTGCATCTCAGTGCCATGTTTAGTTATAGTACACGTCAGACCTTTGAATTTCTGTTCAATTTTAAAGTATTACTAGGTAGCGCTAATCCGAAAATAGCGATTGTAGTTATCTTTAGAGCTACTTATTTAACCCCGCGGTGTCCATAGAGCTAATGGCCATCCCCCAATTCCAGAGACGTGGGGAAATTCACGCTTACCTGTCAGTGGCCACCTGCTCGCACCCGATATCGTAGCTGCCGAAACTGGCTCACTCACCTGCCTCCTCCTCGGACTGTCAGCCAAGTCAGAACTTACAAGTTCAGTATTCCATTGATTTCTCTTTTATATACTGCTATTATGGATGGTGGAGAAAAATTTAGTCAATGTTCAGCAACTTAACTTTATTTACACGTTTCGAGCAAATTTGTCTTCACAATGTCTGCAGAAAAGTTACAAAAGTCACGAGTATTTAAAAGTTAACAAATAGTAAATTGGAAAACGTTTAAATCTACATGAGCAACAGTGAACATACCAAAGGAAGTGAAGCGACTCAATACACGTGATAAGGCTTCATGTACAAGTAACCAATTTCAGAGAGCAATTGAGAAAGCACATTTGACGTTACTTACAACGTAACGAAAATGGCGAAGACGTGGTGTGGATGGTGGGAGGAAGTAGCTCTGAATGCGTACAACGTATCAAATACAGATATGATTTAAAAAAGCATATCAGAAAGCAAATAATGCAACTAATATCACAAGAATACATCGTTAGAAATATGGCAAATCAGGAGAACTACAACGAATACAAAACCGAAACCTAAAGCAAAGCATGGGGTTGCAGAAGAAAACCGATGAAGCTGGTTGACAATAGGCGACTGTTTTATTACATGAAACTGAAAACCAATATGCACTAAAGTTTACAAAAGGAAGAATATTATATAAACGTAGTAAAACCAAGTTCATGTAGCTAAGCCTAAATCAAAGGAAAACACTAACAAACTTCATTTTTACGTGTATTCATAGAACAGTAAATCAATAACATTTTTTTCATTATGTTACAAGTTTGGCAGTAAATAGTGTTACACTATGTGATCAAAAGTATCCGGACACCCACAAAAACATACGTTTTTCATATTAGGTGCATTTTGCTGACACCTACTGCCAGGTACTCCATATCAGCGACCTCAGTAGTCTCACTAGACATCGTGAGAGAGCAGAATGGGATGCTCCGCTGAACTCACGAACTTCGGACGTGGTCAGGTGATTGGGTGTCACTTGTGTCATACGTCTGTACGCGAGATTTCCACACTCCTAAACATCCCTAGTTAACATAGTGAATTGGAAACGTGAAGGGAGACGTACAGCTCAAAAGCGTACAGGCCGACCTCGTCTGTTGACTGACAGAGACCTCCGACAGTTGAAGAGGGTCGTAATGTGTAATAGGCAGACATCTATCCAGACCATGACACAGAATTTGAAACCCGCATCAGGATCCACTGCAAGTGACAATTACGTATGAGGTGAGAAAATTTGGATTTCATGGTCGAGCGGCTGCTAATACACCACACATCACGGCGGTAAATGCCAAACGATGGCTCGCTTGGTGTAAGCAGCCTAAAACATTGGACGAGTAAACAGTGGAAAACCATTTTGTGGAATGACGAATCACGGACACAATTTGGCGATTCGATAGCAGGGTGTGCGTATGGCGAATTCCCAGTGAATAGGTATCTTCCAGCGTGTGTAGTGCCAACAGTAAAATTCGGAGGCGTTAGTGTTATGGTCTGGTCTTGTTTTTCATGGAGGGGCCTTGCACCCGTTGTTGTTTTGCGTGGCGCTATTACAGCACAGGTCTACATTGATGTTTTAAGCACCTTATTGCTTCCCACTCTTGAAGAGCCATTCGGGGATGGCGATTGCTTCTTTCAACACGATCGAGCACCTGCTGATAATGCACGGCCTGTGGCGAAGTGCTTACACGACAATGACATCCCTGTAATTGATGGCCTGCACAGAGTCCTGACTTGAATTCTCTATAACATCTTTGGGACGACTTCGAGCCACGCTTCACTGACTGACATCATTACCTCTCCTCAGTGCAATACTCCGCGAAGAATGGGCTGCCATTCCCAAAGAAACCTTCCAGCACCTGATTGAACGTATGCCTGCGAAAGTGGAAGCTGTCATCGAGGCTAAGGGTGGACCACCACGATATTCAATTACAGCATTCCCAATGGAGGGCGCCACGAACCTGTAAGTCATCTGCAGTGAGGTGTCCGGATACTTTTGATCACGTAGTGTATTTAGTACACAGTGAAAATAAATATCATTTTTTACATTGTGTAAGAAGAACAAGAGTCCGCAGCTCGTGGTCGTGCGGTAGCGTTCTCGCTTCCCACGCCCGGGTTCCCGGGTTCGATTCCCGGCGGGATCAGGGATTTTCTCTGCCTCGTGATGACTGGGTGTTGTGTGATGTCCTTAGGTTAGTTAGGTTTAAGTAGTTCTAAGTTCTAGGGGACTGATGACCATAGATGTTAAGTCCCATAGTGCTCAGAGCCATTTGAACCACTTTTTTTTTTTTTTTTTTTTTTTTTTAAGAACAAGAAGCCTAAAGATATCAGTATGTGCAACTACATTGTGCAACTTAAAGAGAAAATCTATTTACATTAGCGTTTCTGTATGACAGAATTTGAATGAAGGTAAAATGTTGACAATATTATGATGATAGTATTACGTTGCAAAGTGTATGTACTAAAACATAAACAAATTGATAATACAAAATGTAAACCACATTATTTCTGGATAGACCATATAAATTTTACTTGAATGCTAATTATCTCAATAAGAAGGATAGATAAAGAGGACGGGGAGTTGTGGAAGGCGTGAAAAAGTTTTAGAAAAACTGTGAAAAGTAAAAAATGGGGGAAGGGTGAAAGAGGTACAAGACGCACATATGAAGGAGTTAAACTATGAAGGAAATGTAGTAAGCAGGATATGTAGTCCAACTTGGAAATTATCTATGCAGGCGAAAGGTCGCCAAATACACTGAAAAACCATCGGAAAGCTGACCATACTCGTAAGTTAACCACATTCGGAGGACTATTAGAACGATTATAAATTTCAGTTTTAATATACTTTGTTCTTTAAATATTTTAATATCTTTATTCTGTATGTCGAACGTCTTCAATGCTACTTGTACTACCATCCACGTCAGCACGTGGCCGTTTTTATTACCTTGTACATAATGTCAAATTTGCTTACTTAATTATACTCTGAAATTGGTTACTTGTAGGTGACGCCATACTGTATGTAAGAAGTGCTACGCCACCTATGGTGTGTTCGTTTTCATTCGTGTTCTTTGCATCTTTTGTCACTGTGATGTCACCCGAAGTGTGGTGAAGTGCCAAGGCAACAGTGGTACCTTGCAACAGAACCACAAGAAAACATAATCGCTGCCAGAAGCAAATACGTATCAGAGACGGTGACGCAGACACGCCCACAATAACTGCAATATGCTGCCGTTTCAGCTCGCTTTCTTCCGCCTGAGTGTATTCCATTCACCCCAATCAGCGGTCGTTGCTGAAGACGACAGCACCGTCTCTCTACAGAGATAGTAGTGCGCCAAATGTATTAGATAAAATTCTGCACAAAAGTGTAGTCAGCTGCGAGCGGTGAGAAGAGACTAATATCGTGTTCTGTCTCAAGTGGTAAGTTAACGTTCGGTAATGAATTCTCATGACATCCTTGTGGACAGGGATTGTTACAAAATTAAGTTTAAACATGTTAGAGCACAGGAATCAGTCGTCCTTTTTTGCAGGTTTTATTTAGAAAATCCAGTTTTCGGCTAGCATCTAGCTGTTATCAATACACTATTTCATAGTCTCAATGCACTGACCAACGACCAACGCTAAGAACTCACCACTGTAACAACGAGTGTTACTTTCTCGTGTACAACAGGCAGTCTATTATTTGTTAACTATTTTAAATACTCGTATTGCGCATCACTTTTGTATCCTTTCTGCAGATATCCTGAAGATGAGTTTACTCTAAATGCATAAACCAAGTTGAGATGCTGTCACAAAATTTTCCCCCAGCGACCATAACAGCAGTGTATAAATAAGATATTTTAAATTTACGAAATCCTCGCGTGATTCTTACGTGACTTTATGCCACACCTTAAATCCAAGATTCCAATTACTTTCCGCTGCTGAATAGCTCGCCAGTGCATACATTATGTTACAGTCTTCAGACGATTTTTCGCAAAAAAAGAAGTTTAATGAAATGAAATGGTACAAGTGTTTCGGAATTCTCAGAAAAACAGTTGTAAGCTCTAGTGGAAGACAAGTTATATATTATTTACACAAGAACCAAGACGGGTCAGTAAGAATGGAAGATGCGGAACAAAGGGTTCGCTTTAAAAGATGTTTAAGACAGGGATGACATCTTTCATCCCGTCTGTTCGATCTGTACATCGAAGGAGCAATGTGGAAATAAAAGATAGGTCATGCGGTGGGATTAAAGTCCATTGTGAAAGAATAACAGTGGTTAGAATCGCAGTACCATTGTTGTCCACAGTCAATATGTGGAATAATTACATTAACTACTAAATGGAATAAACACTACTGAGCACTCATTACGCATTGAGAGTGCAGAAAACAAACAAAATTAACGAGGAATAGCAGAAATAGGATGAGTGATAATCTTAACGACAGGTTGGGGATTACGTAGTAATTCTGCTATCTTGGAAGCAAATTATTGCATGACGGACTAAGCAAGGAATATATAAGAAGCCAGCTAGTGCTGGAAGAAATGTCATTGCACTCTAGAACAAGTATTCCAGTATCAAACATAGCCCTTATTTGAAGAATAGATTTCTGTGAATGTGCGTCTGGAAATCAGTAGTGGTAGTAAATGAATCATGGTCACTGGAAAAACTGGAAAAAAAGAGAATCGAAGTGTTACAAATTTGGTGTCACACAAAGATATTGATAATTACGTGGAATGAAAAGAAATTAGTAAGTATTCCGCAGAATCGCCGAAAAAATAGGTATGTGGGAAAACACTGATTAGCAGAATGTGCAGGATGATAGAGCGTGTCTTAAGACATCATGGTATAGCTTTTTGTAATAACTGGAGTTGACGATCAAGAACGAAGTACTCGAATTAAAAAGGGTGTAATCTTCCGCCCCTTCTGTTCAATCTGTACATGCAAGAAGCAATTAAGAAAATAAAAGAAAGATTCAGGACTGAAATTAAAATTCAAGGCGAAAGTATTCGCTGAGTATCCTGGGTGAAAGTGAAGAAGAATTATAGGATCTGCTGAATGGAAGCAGAAACGAGAACAGCGAGAAAATTAATATAAGGCTCAGTGGTCACGAAGTAGACGACAATGTATTCCGCTACCTAGGGAGAAAAATAACCTCTGACGGAAAGAGCGAAGAGGACATAAAAAGCAGACTAACATTGGAAAAATGGTTCAAATGCCTCTGAGCACTATGGGACTTAACATCTGAGGTCAATATTCCCCTAGACTTAGAACTACTTAAACCTAACTAACCTAAGGACATCACACACATCCACGGCCGAGGCAGGATTGGAACCTGCGGTTCCGGACTGAGGCATCTAGAACCGCTCAGCCACAACGGCCGGACTAACATTGGAAAAAAGGGCATTCCTGGCCAAGAGAAGTCTACTAGTGTCAAACACAGTCCTAATCTGAGGAAGAAGTTTCTGAGAACGTACGTTTGGAGCACAACACTTTATGGTAGTGAAACATGGACTGTGGTAAAACCAGAACGGAAGAGAATAGAAGCATTTGAGATGTGGTGCTACAGACGAATAGTGAAAATTAGGTGGTCTGATAAAGAATGAGGAGGTTCGGCGCAGAATCGAGGAGGAAAGGAATGTATGGAAAACATTGACAAGGAGAAGAGACGGGGTGATAGGACATCTGTTGAGACATGAGGGAATGACTTCCATGGTACTTGAGGGAGCTGTAGAGGGGAAAAAACTGCCGAGGAAGACAGAGATTGCAATACATCCACCAAATAATTGAGGACGTAGGTTACAAGTGCTACTCTGAGATGAAGAGGTTGGCACAGGAGAGGAATTCGCGGCGGGCCGCATCAAACCAGTCAGATGCCTAATGAATTAAAAAAAAAACAAAAAAAGAAAAAACTGAAGCTGTAGAGGAGAAAACAAAGAAACCTATATCCAATAACGAAGAAAAATTTGAGATATTAGGGCTCGTACAGAGGCACGTAAACAGTTGCTTTTTCCTCGTTACAGAACAGGAGAAAAAAACTAGTAGTGGTGCAAAGTACCCTCCGCCAAACGCCATGTTGTTTCTTGAGGAGTGTCTACCTGGAAATAATCGAGGGTGTTCAGTGTAAGTGCTGCTCTGAGATGAAGAGTTTGCCACAGGAGAGGAAGTAGTAGCGAGCCACCTCAAAGCAGTCGTAAGTTTTACAACCTCCAGAAAATTAGCTAGAATTGAATATCATTGACTGTGAATTATTTACATGGAGAAGTGCTGTAACTCTCGCACCGTAGTCATCGACCCTCTTCTCTCAGTGCTGTTCATCTGAGGAAGCAGCAACCAAGTGGGTGCTAAGAAGCGTAATGGGTGGCATCGCAGGTAAGGGCGTCTGCCGATAACCCCCAGGCCATCATTTCACTTCCGCCTCCCCTGTGAGTTATGGTCCAAAAGAGAGAGAGCAGCACGTTGTAGGGGCTCATACGTCGCACGCCACTGATTTTATGGCTCCCCCTCAGAAGCTCGCTGGAAACAGTGATTCGAAACCACGTCTCTTGGTCGATGATGAAACGTCCTTGCAGTTTAAAACATTGTGCCACTCCGAGACGCGAACGATCCTCACTTCTTTCCTGCTCTTGCAAACGTGAGTTAAGCAGGCAGGAATCACGACACGCCAGCAAAGCTTCCGTTCTACCAAAATAACTCTCGTACCTACCTCAATTCACAGATGCTCTCCACTTTACATTGCGGAATTAAGGGGCCTGAAGGAAAGAATACTGCGGACAACTTTAACGGCTACCGTATACTGCATGACTGGAGAACTGCCAACGCAGTGTGAAAAATACTAGTGGATGTCCTAGATTCGGAAAATCTTATAATACTAAATAGTCCGACGAATAGTCCGATTAAAGGAAGATTTGAGGAGAGCATCCCCTGCACTTCCTACGGGAACAACGTGGGAAGCGATACCGGATACTTTAGGTTAGGGTCACTTGCCAGTTTATACTATAATGAACGCAGAATCTAGGGAGACTGTCGTACGCTCAATTAGCTGTAAATGAAACACAAGCAAAGGAAACTGCAATCTGGAAAGAAACTGAAATCTAGCAACGAAACTGGGGATCACGAAAGGGACTATGAGGGTCATGATATCGCCAAAGAAGCACCGGTAGTCTCAATACCGCTAAAAGAACATAAGCGGTCTCTTCATAGTCCATCACCCCGTAGGTGTTATTCAGAATATGATGCAGCCATTAGGAATGCAGGGCGGAATTAAGCCAATACAAAAATCTCTCTAATGAAACGAAATTTATAGCGCTTCAAGACGGAAAAATCTATAGCCAAGAAAATTTTCAGGCACAAAAATAAATAAATAAATAAAAGAAAAGAAAAGAAAATAAAACCGTGGAACAATTTCTGCACTGTGGTCTTCAAAGACACACAGCTTACCAGGATTTAGAATGAAATAACGAACATAAAATACTGTCTGGCACTGGATATACATACGCCTCCACCATCCGACGAACTTTTAGAATGTCTCTCATGTATTGTACTCCACCTGATATAATGGACAAGGAAGATGAAGGTGAACATGAAGAGGACAAGAATATAAACACAAAACCATTTTCGCTGAAAGAAATCCACATTGCGCACTCCCAAGGGAAAGGTACTCCGAATGACACGGATTCTATTGGCTAGCCAATGTTACGAAACATCCCGTAGAAAGGGAAACTGATGATGCTCAAAGTTTACAATATCATACCACCCAAATCTTCAGACCGGCTAGCTGAAAACGTGTCTTACCGTCCTCATTCACAACTCAGGAGAAACATGAGATGAATCGGAGTCGAAACGGCGAAGGTAATGGAAGAGATTATTACGCGCCATGGTGGTGTGAAAACAAGAAAATATGACCGGAAAGTCAAATTGGGTTTCGCAAAGGAAAACAGACAACTGAAATCCTTCTACGGTTAGTTACTGATGTACAACTAAATTTCTCTTGGAATAATTATACGAGAATTGCGTTCTTAGACTTGAGACAGCAGATGAAAGCACCGTATTGTCGCTCTTAGCGAAAAATTGGAGAAACTCCGGATTCCAAAACTGATCATGTATAACATTGTAAGTTTTCTGAGCAATGGGAAAACGATCATTTTGCACCACGAAACTACACAGGTATGCAGTATGCAGAGAAACTAGCAGAGATCTCACCCAGGGATGTCTTGGCTACTTTATTGTTCAATCTCTATACAGCAAACCTTCATGATGTCTTCGCCAGTGACATCCAAACATTAGAGTACACAGACGACTACGCATATATTTCGAAGACAGCACTCTTCAGTCCTGTCATCAGAAAATGCACATCGCTCTCATACGTCTGAATGAGTGGTGTACAGTACGTGGCTCCGACCTCCAATAGTAAGTCTACTCTTATGATCGTTACACGCCTTTTGATTCCACTTCCCCGAACGATGCAAAAAGGACCACACACTCTTCTAGTTGC
Organism: Schistocerca piceifrons; assembly: GCF_021461385.2. NCBI lineage: Eukaryota > Metazoa > Arthropoda > Insecta > Orthoptera > Acrididae > Schistocerca > Schistocerca piceifrons. The sequence goes on along the minus strand of NC_060139.1, from coordinate 974,190,667 downwards.
AAGAAAAAGAGTAATTTGGGGTGGTCTTCGATGATGAAGTAAGATGTGTTGCTCATATCCGACATATCAGTGCCACGTGTGAAAAAGTCTGCAATCTCACGACAGCTACGACTTGCATATGGTGGAAATCTGATCGGTGGACAGTGTTGACTTTATTCCAGCCCTTGCTAAGGAACCACCTTGATCATGGAACCTGTATTACAGATCACCATCAGAAATGAAGCACCAGGGCTTGCGTATAATAGTGTGACGTTCAAGTCAATCCCAAACAACGCATTACTGGTTTCCACATATGAAGCGACGTTCAAGTTATGACGAATATTTCCCCCTGCAAGGAATTCCTCCTGCGACTCTACTGCGACGAATATGAGCTCCTTGACGAAACAATCCAGGAATTAACGTCCTACTGTGTACGGAAGATATTGGATGTAAAGGCAACTTCCATCCGTCGTAGCTCAATAAATGGAGATAGGCATTTGGGCACCAGGTGTCGGAAAATATCTTATACTGCACTAAAACAGGCCATACGAAACGTCGACTCAACATATCGATGTCAGGACCAGTTTAACGTTTCAAAACCAGGACCAAACTAACACAACGACAATGGAATTGCTGTCTCACTATCGCTCTGTATAGGATAGGAGTACACACGCTGTGAATAACGACGTAAGCGGATGGTAAACGGAAACAGTACATGAGACCACTCATGTCTCAGTCTTGTTTCTCTTTTCACAGTGAGCAAAATGTAGTCTCTTGGTGAAGTTTATAACGTAATGCCAAAAAGACGCCATAAGCATCCTGTTTTGCACCGTGGAATACTCGGCCACCTCGAAGAATGCCAGTCACTGACCGAATTCTCAGTATCCTTGGATGATTCACGAAGTGGTATTTCGAGGCTTTCGCGTCGGTTAGTCGTAGACCAGTACAAGGATTCCCAAGGGTAAGTACTACACAAAAGAACCTTATCTGGCCGTAGCTGCCCGACGAAATCGGAGTGCACCTGCAACAACATTGGCTGCAAAGCTTGCAGCTGCGTCAGTAGCTGCTGTTTTCCGATCAACTATGTATGGGCGGCTAAGAACAGCAGGGCTGTTTGACGGCATCTGGTCTTGTGTATCCCACTGACTCCAGCATAGACACGGGCCCTTCTATTCCGGAGTCGGAAGCCTCAAAAGTGGACGATGTATGTATGGAGGGACGTGCTCTTCAAAGATGAATGCCGCTCCAGTTTGCAAAATGATTCTTGTCGCACACTGGGAAGGCTTCATGTCCAATAGCGGCATGGAGCTGCACATCATCTTCGGTGTTCGAAAGAATGCTGCAAATGCTCAGTAATGCTATCACCAGTTCACCTTTTTGGAAGTGCATTTAGTCCAGACTTCCTTTGTGTGGACGATAATGTCTGTCCGCATCGAGCTGCTCTGATGAATTATTTTTTTTTAGGTGGATATCTCTGTCTCATGAACTGGCCAGCGAATCTAAGCTCATGCCTGGGATGGATTAGAGAGGTGAATTGCAACGACACTTTCACACCGCATTTGCTCAGAAATGGGATCAACTGCCAACAGAGCCTGTGAACCATTTCGTAGAGAGCTTGCCACGTCACTGTGCAGCATGTGTGGCTGTTAGGGGTAACCATATTAACAGCTTCCTTTGTTGGGTAAGAGATTTCCCAGTTGTGTTACATTCTTGCAAATGTGTACCTTAGGTATTAGAAGTTTTCTAATATTATGTTTCTGGTACTGTTATAACCAAATGAGCAATATTTCATCTTTTCGTGATTGTGTTTAACTTTTGGACATCATCGTATGTAATATTTTCATCTGACGGTTCTGTCTTGCGATTCAATTCCTTGAAAATTTTCGTATTTTATTCAGAAAAATAATAGAATCAATAATCAAGGTGATAACAAGAACAAATTGTCAGTATAACAGAGCAAGAGACACACGCCATACTAGAGATATACGACATCGACAACTTGACATTTATGAAGTACTGAAATAATACGGAAATCTAAATATGGTGCCTCCGAGTCTTGTGATCATCAAATTCGTCGCTAAACCCAAAGATTTTCGAACAATAGATAGCTTCCGACTTCCTTGCATGATGGATAGCCTTTGGAGCACCGAAGGATACATCATCACATGGTGCTTCGACAAGACCGATCGCACTTCATTCTACAACTTCTATATACTCCTCTTTAGAGAACTGTTGTATCACAATATCTGCAACAAAATGAAAAATTCACCATGTATCGTTTTTGTCCATGTGTTCCTTGATAATTACATGTTGAATTATACGATGTAAATTAATAATTTCGATCTCAGATGATCAGTTTTGAATTTTTGTCAGTATTGGGATAGTTGGATCCTTGATTCCATAGCTTATTTTTCGCTCTCAAAACTGCTTCTGAGAACGATTTCCTATACCTGATGATTACTAGGTCAATGGGCGCACGTCTAAAATGAAAAATTCACCATGTATCTATTTTGTCCATGTGTTCCTTGATAATTACATGCTGAATTATACGATGTAAATTAATAATTTCGATCTCAGATGATCAGTTTTGAATTTTTGTCAGTATTGGGATAGTTGGATCCTTGATTTCATAGCTTATTTTTCGCTCTCAAAACTGCTTCTGAGAACGATTTCCTATACCTGATGATTACTAGGTCAATGGGCGCACGTCTAAAATGAAAAATTCACCATGTATCTATTTTGTCCATGTGTTCCTTGATAATTACATGCTGAATTATACGATGTAAATTAATAATTTCGATCTCAGATGATCAGTTTTGAATTTTGTCAGTATTGGGATAGTTGGATCCTTGATTCCATAGCTTATTTTTCGCTCTCAAAACTGCTTCTGAGAACGATTTCCTATACCTGATGATTACTAGGTCAATGGGCGCACGTCTAAAAGTGCTCGTATTTAATTCTTCTGTGACAGAAATAACGCTTTAGTATACGACTGAGAATCTCTCTTTCTCAAATAACTGGTGATTTAATTCATGACATTCCGCCCTCTCGTCAACCATTGATTAACTGAGATTGTCTGCTATTGTATGAGAGAAGTACTCTAACAAAAACCAGATTAAGTTGAACAGTATTTCAAAATGTCGTTACTGATAAATGACCAAGGACAACGTAAGAAATAATACGAGGGCAGTTCAATAAGTAATGCGACACATTTTTTTTCTCGCCCAATTTTGGTTGAAAAAACCGGAAATTTCTTGTGGAATATTTTCAAACATTCCCGCTTCGTCTCGTATAGTTTCATTGACTTCCGACAGGTGGCAGCGCTGTACGGAGCTGTTAAAATGGCGTCTGTAACGGATGTGCGTTGCAAACAATGGGCAGTGATCGAGATTCTTTTGGCGGAAAATCAGGGCATCTCAGATATTCATAGGCGCTTGCAGAATGTCTACGGTGATCTGGCAGTGGACAAAAGCACGGTGAGTCGTTGGGCAAAGCGTGTGTCATCATCGCCGCAAGGTCAAGCAAGACTGTCTGATCTCCCGCGTACGGGCCGGCCGTGCACAGCTGTGACTCCTGCAGTGGCGGAGCGTGCGAACACACTCGTTCGAGATGATCGACGGATCACCATCAAACAACTCAGTGCTCAACTTGACATCTCTGTTGGTAGTGCTGTCACAATTGTTCACCAGTTGGGATATTCAAAGGTTTGTTCCCGCTGGGTCCCTCGTTGTCTAACCGAACACCATAAAGAGCAAAGGAGAACCATCTGTGAGGAATTGCTTGCTCGTCATGTGGCTGAGGGTGACAATTTCTTGTCAAAGATTGTTACAGGCGATGAAACATGGGTTCATCACTTCGAACGTGAAACAAAACGGCAATCAATGGAGTGGCGCCACACCCACTCCCGTACCAAGAAAAGGTTTAAAGCCATACTCTCAGCCGGTAAAGTCATGGTTACAGTCTTCTGGGACGCTGAAGGGGTTATTCTGTTCGATGTCCTTCCCCATGGTCAAACGATCAACTCTGAAGTGTATTGTGCTACTCTTCAGAAATTGAAGAAACGACTTCAGCATGTTCGTAGGCACAAAAATCTGAACGAACTTCTCCTTCTTCATGACAACGCAAGACCTCACACAAGTCTTCGCACCCGAGAGGAGCTCACAAAACTTCAGTGGACTGTTCTTCCTCAGGCACCCTACAGCCCCGATCTCGCACCGTCGGATTTCCATATGTTTGGCCCAATGAAGGACGCAATCCGTGGTAGGCACTACGCGGATGATGAAGTTATTGATGCAGTACGACGTTGGCTCCGACATCGACCAGTGGAATGGTACCGTGCAGGCATACAGGCCCTCATTTCAAGGTGGCGTAAGGCCGTAGCATTGAATGGAGATTACGTTGAAAAATAGTGTTGTGTAGCTAAAAGATTGGGGAATAACCTGGTGTATTTCAATGCTGAATAAAACAACCCCTGTTTCAGAAAAAAAATGTGTTGCATTACTTATTGAACCCTCGTACAGTATACAAAAGATAAGCTCTCAATTACTATTTATCAATGCTTATGAATACTCCATATTCCCACCCTTCCTCACACTGCCATACGTAATTGGTAGCCTAACTCTGCCCACACCCGATGCAGCATATCGGGAGCGACAGTACGAAGAGCAGCTGAGATGTAGTTGCAAGTCTTCGAGGTTCTGACGTAGAGGTGGGACATACTCTAACCTGGATATGACGGCACAAGAACAAATCGCAAGGTGACAAGTTCGGCGACTGTGACGGCCACTCCAAGAGTGCCAGATAACAGCCCCAACAGGAATATCCAGCGCAGGCAACGTCTCAGTGAGGTAGTGTCGTACACAAAGTGAACACGTCGAGGGACGCCACTTGTTAAGAGATAAGCCACATCTACAGCATAGAGAGACAGGTGGTGCCACTGACAGATTTCTCAATTGGTTCGCCGCTATTTTCAGTAACTACGGTGGCTGGTGCATCTCTCAGAGGTTTTGCAAGCTAATTTGTTAATACCACGTCCAAACTATATTGAGAGTTTGTCGTTAAGTGACTGTATCATTTATTATATGATCTTAAATCACTCGCTGAGCGACGGGAATGTATTCATTTGGTCACTTGGTTAGTTACGAATGCTCAAGCGATAGGTGACTATGCTACAACAGAATGAAAATTAGTATCTAGATGTAGCCTGAAACTTGTTACTCGTAACTTAACATTCCACTGTCCACATTTCAACTTGCCTGGAGTTATTCTCTGCCTTCAAAAAGAATAAGTAAATTAGGGCCATAATTCTAAAGTTCAGTATTTTCAAAGATATATATTTGCACACACAAAAAACTTTCGTAATACAAATCAACAGTTTCTACAGTTTTAAAGTTCTTTTCGTTGGCCGTCTACAAGTGGTAAATCCCTATTTCAGTTGCCACCTGAATTTACAACACGAAGAGCAGCACAGAAACTACATTAGACCGAAACTGTTTTTCAAATCAATTCAAGCTAAAGGCCACTTTTTTTTCGAGTCATCAGTCTTCTGACTGGTTTGACGCGGCCCGCCATGACTTCCTGTTCTGTGCCAACCTCTTCATCTCAGAGTAAAGCTTGCAATCTACGTCGGCTAATGTTTGTTGGCTGTATTCCAGTCTGTTTTCCTTTACGGTTTTTATCCTCTATAGCTCCGTAAAGTGTCATGGAGTTTTTTTTCGTTAAGTCTTAACAAATGTCCTACCTCTGACCCATCTCCTTTTCATTGTTTTACATATGTACCTTTCCTCGCCGATTCTTCGGAGAACCTCCTCATTCCTTAGTTTATCAGTCCACCTAATTTTCAACGTTCTCCTGTAACACCACATCTCAAATGCTTCGATTCCCTTCTTTTCCGGTTTTCCCATTGTTCACACTTCACTGCCATACGGTGCTGCTCAAACTGTACATTCTCAGGAATTTCTTCTTCAAATTGAGGCCTATGTTTTATATTAGTAGACTTCTCTTGGCCAGGAATGCCCTTTTTGCCAGTGCTAGTCTGCCATTGATGACCTCCTTGCTGCCTGCGTAGTAGAATTCCTTTACTTCATCTACTTCGTGGTCATCAGTCACCTTGTTAAGTTTCTCAGTGTTCTCATTTCTGCTACTTCTCATTACTTCCGTCTTTCTTCACTTAACTCTGAATCCGTATGTGCTCAGTAATCTGTTCGTTTCATTCACCTGGTCTTGTAATTCTTCTTCACATTCACTGAGGTTATGTCATCAGCATATCATGTCTTTGATATGTTTTTACCTTGAATTTTAATTCCGGTAATGAACCTTCCTTTCATCTCCATCGCTGCTTGCTAGGTATATGGACTGAACAGTAGGGGCAATAGACTACATCTTTGTGTTACACCCATTTTAATCCGAGCACTTCGTTCTTTCCCTTCCACACCTATTATTAGCGCTTCGCTCTTGTACGTGTTGTATGTAACATATCTCTCTCTACAGCTGACCACTATTTTTCTCAGAACTTCGAACACTGTGCACCATTTGACATGGTTGAACTCTTTTTCCAGGTCGAAAAATCGTATTAACGTATCTTGATTTTTCTTCCATTGTGAATCGTAAAGTCAGAACTTTCCTTCTGGCGCCATTACCTTTCCTAAATACAAACTGATCGTCATCTAACACATACCCATCATTCTTTTCCGTTCTTGGAGGCGAACGACTAAATCCCAGCCTTATATCCTTTCCAATCCGAGAAATTCGTTCTTGGTCCTCGACTCTTGTTTCCTCTTGGTTCTTGTACATATTATATACTGCCCGACTTTCCCTATAACATACCCCGATTTTTCTCAGAATTTCAAACATCTTGTACCATTCTACATCGTCGAACGCTTTTTGCAGGTCGACAAATGCAATGAATATGTCTTCATTTTTCTTTAGTCTCGCTTCCCTTATCAACCACAATATCAGAATCGCCTGTCTCTTTCCTAAAGCCATACTGATCGTCATCTAACACGTCCTCGGTTCTATTTTGCATACCTCCGTATATTATTCTTGTCAGTAAATGGTTGCATGGGCTATTAAGTTGATTGCTCTACAATTATCGCACTTGACACTCCTGCAGCCTTCGAATAGTATGGATAGCATTTTTCCGAGAGTCAGATGGTACACCGCCAGACTCGTTCACTCTACACACCCAAGTGAATAGCCGTTTCATTGCCACTTCTACTAGTGATTTTAGAAATACTGATGGAATGTTACTTACCCTTTCCGCCCTATTTGATCTTAAGTCTTCCACCGCTCTTTCAAATTTTCATTCTAATACTCGGCCCCTATCTCTTCCCCATAGACCACTGTTTCTTCTTCAATCACGTCAGAAAATTCGTCCCCTCATAGAGGTCTTCTGTGTACACTTTCCACCTATCCGCTCTTTCCTCTGCCCTGCATTTAACGGTGGATCTCCCACTGCACGCTTAACATTATCGCCCTTGCTTTTAATGTCATCGAAAGTTGTTCTCAGGAGGTGGAGATTAGCTTTTAATGTCCCGTCGACAACGAGGTCGTTAGAGACGGAGCACAAACTCGGTTTTAGGAACGATGGGGAAGGAAACCAGACCATCCGGGCATTTGCCTGAACTGATTTGGGGTAAATCTGGATAGCCGGACGCGGGGTTGAACCGTCGTCCTCCGAAATGCGAGTCCAGTGCGCTAACCACTGCGCCACCTGGCTCACTGGCTTTTCTGCATCCATCGACAGTCACTTCTTTTCTTGATTTATTCACATATTTCATGCAGCAACTTCACCTTAGCTTCCCTAACTTACCTATTTATTTCATTCTTAAGTGACTTATTTCTGTATTGCTACGTTTCCCTCAACATTTTAGTACTCCTTTCATAGATCGATCAACTGAAGTATTTCATCTATTACCGAAGGTTACTTCTTAATTAACTTCTTTTACCTAGGTTTTCCTTTCCATCTTCCGCGGTTGCCCTTTTTAGAGATGTCAATTCCTCTTCATCTGAACTCTGTTCTGAGCTGTTCCTTATCCCAGTACCTATGGTCTTAGAGAACTTCAAGGGTACTTCTTCATTCCTTACTACTACCCTACCTGACTTCTTTGCACGTCGATTCTTGTTGGCTGGTCTCTTAAGTTTCAGCTTACTCTTCATCACTCCTAAATTGTGATCTGTGTCTGTTTCTGCTCCTGTGTTTGCATTATGTAATTTCGGAAATTGTGCCTGACAATTATGTAATTTAAGAAAACTTCTCATACCTCCCGGCCTTTTCCAAGTATACCTCAGCCTCTTATGGTTCTTGAACATAGTTTTCACTATTACGATCACAATATCTCCTCTCTCATTCCTAATATCAAGCCCATATTATCCATAACCGTTTCTTCCACTCGTTTCCTTGCAACCGCATTCCAGTCTCCCATGAGTATTAGATTTTCGTCTCCCTTTACGATCTGAACTACCTCATCAATATCCTGATGTAAGTTCTGTCTCTTCATGTTCAGCTTGCAACGTTGGCATGTATACCTGAACTATCGTTATCGTTCTTTGTTTATTGTTGGTTCTGATTATTGGCTCTGAGCACTATGGGACTTAACATCTACGGTCATCAGTCCCCTAGAACTTAGAACTACTTAAACCTAACTAACCTAAGGACAGCACACAACACCCAGCCATCACGAGGCAGAGAAAATCCCTGACCCCGCCGGGAATCGAACCCGGGAACCCGGGCGTGGGAAGCGAGGTTGGTTCTGATGAGAACAATCATATTACTTCACTGTTCACAGTAACACAGTGTCTCTTACCGTCCTATTCTTATCGAATCCTGCTCCTGTTATGGCATTCTCTGCGGCTTTTGATATATCCCTATCCTTGTGTTCTTTCCATTTCACTTGACTGACCCTATGTATAGATTGAGCCTTTGCATTCAGCTTCTCGGCTTCCTTCCGCGTTCAAACTTCGGACATTTCCCGCTGAGACTCTTAGAATGATTTCGTTGGTTATTCAATCCTTCTTCCACGGTCACGTCCCATTTGGCAGTCCCCTCCCAGATATCAGAATGGGGGACCAGTCCGGAATCTTTTGCCAATGGAGAGATCATCATAACATTCTTTGAATTACTGGTCACAGGACACATTGTGAGTCTTTAATGCAATGGTTCCTGTCGGCTTCTGCATGCTAATAACGTTGATCATTGCTGTTTTCTTTCAGTTTTTAGGGTCGGTTTCCCACTCCAAGGGCAACAGAGTGCCCTGACCTGCTGTCCGCTCCTCCGCCCTCTTTTACAAGGCCGTTGGCAGAATGAGGGGGACCTCTTCTGCCGGAATTCTTCGGTCGCCAAAGGTGATGGTTTTCATGCAGAATATCAGCGGTGCGGGTTTCTAAACGGGGACCGAGGACGTTTTGATTACTAATCAAACACCGTTACCCCTAGACCACCAGTTCTAAGATTTTACCGATTCTATGGACACGTGATCTTCGTTTTTCGAATAATTATATGATGGCTGGTGCTCCCACTTGCTGTCTGCACCACAACGAATTTTATGTTAGAATGCAGCATCGACGGTGACACAAAATGTTGGCGACAAACCGGCAGCGAATGAACAACGAGGCAGCTTCTGAGTTCTCTATATACCATCAGCGTCTCTTGGAGCGCAATGGGAAACGGAACAGTCACCTCTAAAACGCTGACGCACTGCCTCAGTGCAAAAAAAAACACCCTTTCTGCATACTAAACTATTAATTATTGACATATTTTCAAAGCACTCTCACGTCTCTGTAATATTTTCTGTTGCAAACGTGTCGTAGAAGAATATTCACCTTTATTTTCGTATGTTATTAATTACAGCTTACGAATTTCTTCAGTGGAATATTCAGTAGGATCAAACTGAATTTCATGTCGCATTATTGCCGTATGTTCGACAAATTCGTTAATTTCACTATCATTTGATACTTCGTTATTAATTATGAATACAGTACTGCATTTTCTGTACTATGGTTTATTTTTATTTGTAGTACAATCTGCTGCTTCTTGTCTTTCTTGATAAAATTTCACATTTCGTTAAACATCTATAGAGATAATTTCAACAAACCTTCTACATTTAATTTTTACGTCGAAACGTATATATTCTCAACATTTCAGCTTTTTGCGTTTTTTCCTTGCCGGATGCGAAATGATGACAAATAATGTTTTTTAAGCAAACTACTTATTGGATTTAGTTCAAACTTAGTATTATTACATGTACGCCATTCTACATTATTTCATGCACACATTAAAAAGTTATAACAAATTTATGTATTATAGAGTAATGCGATTCTACGTCCACTGGACGTATACACTAAAATGCGGACTCGGCATAACTTCGAGGCAGGGTAAGAAGGGTAGGTCAACCCCCTCTCTTCCGCTCACTGGCCACTGTTATTAAACAGCAAGAGCGTTTGCTTCCGCACACATTTACCAATACAAAATTTTTGAAATGTTTCACTGACTTTACAGCATCTCCTAGTAACGAAGTGTAGACGAAAACAATGTACTTGCTACAGATGCTACCTTTCCTCGAAAGCCAAAAGCTACTGGTATGGTCAGAGTTGGGTCGGAAAACGGATCAGATGGGCTGAGCTCTCTCTGACCGATCTCCACAAGAGGGTGTCGCTGAGTCGTCACGTCATCTGAACAGCATAATCTGTGAAACGAGAGCGCATTCATTTGAGGATATTGGAGTGAACAACCTGTCAACTTCAGAGGGCCAATAATTAAATTTTTCACGTAAAAGAAATACTTAGCGAAGTCCACTACTTTTTTATATTACCCGGTCATGAAGATCCAGGGCCACCTTTCCCCTTATTCTGCTGAATCCAAACTTCAGATTTTATGGACTGGAACTAATCTGGGGAGCATTACAATAGAAAACGATCAAAGACTTTAAAAAGTGCCAAATAAGAACCACCGTAGTGTTCACTCCTTTAGTGAAGTGTGGAAGAATGCAACACTCCAACGCAATGCAGATTCAAAAATGGTAGACCTCTTGGTTTGCATACATAGGAGTACAAGTTTAAAAGTTGATATAACAAATTGAAGACTAGCATTAAGAGGGGTCATTAATCCTGCTGCCGTTCTGACAGTAGGCTTCAACATCAACTACAATCGTGAATAACTTTCTCTGTTTTTTCCAGTCCGTGAGGAACGATGGATTGGTACCTCATCTACACAAAACATGAAAACACTGATAAGTTTTACAGGCAAATGCCGGACGGCTGTAACTGAAACAACAATGTAAGGTAAAAAGAACGAGTACACAGAGGGCTGTTGCGTGGAATGTAAGCGGCGCACACATGAAGTTGCTTGTTAGAAAGACAGTTAAAAACGGAAAACATAAATATGGCAGTGATTAACGGAACTCAGAGAAAATTAAAAGGCACCAAAATGTGGTCCATGCTGATATATAGAGGCGCGCCGGCCGATGTGGTCGAGTGTTTCTAGGCGCTACAGTCTGGAACCGAGCAACCGCTATGGTCGCAGGTTCGAATCCTCCCTCGGGCATGGTTGTGTGTGATGTCCTTAGGTTAGTTAGGTTTAAGTAGTTCTAAGTCCTAGGGCACTGATGACCTCAGAAGTTAAGTCCCATAGTGCTCAGAGCCATTTGAACCATAGAGGCGCAGAACAGCAAAACGGGGAACTGCAGGAACTGGAGTGTTAACAGATTTGTTGTTATTGTGGTCTTCAGTTCAGAGACTGGCTTGATACTACTCTCCATGCTACTCTTTCCTGTGCAAGCTTTATCATCTCTTAGTACCTACTGCAACCTACATCCTTCTGAATCTGCTTAGTGTATTCATCTCTTGGTCTCCCTCTACGATTTTTACCCTCCACGCTGCCCTCCAATGCTAAATTTGTGATCCCATGATGCCTCAGCACATGTAGTACCAACCGGTCACTTCTCCCTGTCAAGTTGTACCACAAACTCCTCTTCTTTCCAATTCTATTCAATACCTCCTCATTAGTGATGTGATCTACCCATCTAATCTTCAGCATTCTTCTGTAGCTCCTATTCCCTTCTTGTCCAAACTATTATCGTTCATGTTTCAATTCCTTACATGGCTACACTCCATACAAATAGTTTCAGAAACGACTTCCTGACAATTAAATCTATCCTCGATGTTAAATTTCTGTTCTTCAGAGACGCTTTTCTTGCCATTGCCAGTCTAAATTTTATATCCTCTCTACTTAGACCATCATCAGTTATTTTGCTCCCCAAATAGCAAAACTCATTGACTACTTTAAGCGTCTCATTTCCTGATCTATTTCCCTCAGCATCACCCAACATAACACACGTTAACAAGAAACGAATAAAATTTAGAGAATTCTGTACTATAAAAAACTAAATGCCACAAATACGTTTTTCGAAAAAGTAAAGAAATACACGAATATACTTGGTGTTCCAGGGGACTGAGATCACTAATAGACTAAGTAATCGACAATTAAAAAACCTAGTGAATGGTACAAGTTACACGAATGTACAAGGGAAGCAGATCATTTTCTACTTCTAAGTAAAATGGTTCCCTGGGCAAGGTGGGAAGGAAACAATACAAAGGAGGAAGAGGGAAAAGCTTATGACAATGATCAGGTACGGCTACTACAGGATTTTACGAGGAGCGTTCAATACCTAATGAACTGTGTTTTTTCTCAGCCAGTTACGGCTGAAAAGATACTGAATTTGTTGTGCGACATCGTGGAATTTACCCGCTGCAGCCGCTGTAGTTTCATGAAATTCCGATTGGCGGTGACGTTGAGCATAGCCTTCAGAGTGTCGTCTGCAACAGAGATGCGTTTAAGTTGAGAGCTGTCATTGATATTCTTTTGCGGAAAATCGGAGTATAGCAGGTAGTCATAGGGGCTTGCAGTCCGGATGCGGAGACCTGAAACTGAACAAAAGCATGGTGAGTCGTTGGGCGAAAAGTCTGTTACCATCGCAGTAAAGTCGTGCAAAGCTGTCTGATACCCCGGGTGCTGGTCGGCCTCACACAGCTGTGTCTGCTGCAATGTTGGAAGCGATCGACGAATCACAATCAAAAGTTTCGCTGCTCAACTGGACGTCTCTTTTGTTGTGCTTACACACTCGTCCACCAGTCGGAGTACTCGAAGGTGTGTGCCCGCTAGATTCCTCTCCCAGAAGACCGCAAGAGCAACAAAGAATCGTCTGTTCGCAATTGCTTGCGTGTTACTTGGCTGATCGTCACAATTTTTGTCGGATATCATCACGGACGATGAAACATAGGTTCATCGCTTCGAACCGGAAACGACACAGCAGTCTATGGAGTGGCGTCACATCACCTTTCATCCGAAGAAAAAATGTTCAAAGACGCACACTCAGCTATGAAAGACATTTGGTCATCAATAACAAAATCTTCAATTTCTCAGAGTTTTGACTGGTTGCAGTTTCTAGAGGTCTTTTATTGGAATAACTTTAAACAGACATGAATAAATGTTTTACTTAAGTCGACCATTATTTAACTGTTGGAAATGGTGTAGTAGACAAACATTCACCAAATATGGTTCAGCATCCCAAGTAAATGATTTTATAAAACACACAACATTCCAGTTTATTTGGACGGAACATAATTGGGAATAGTTTGGAAGCTCGTGTAAGCTATAACATACCACAGCTGGAGCTGATAGTGTATAACATGTTCAGACATCTGAATGGGGGGGCTCCACATGGTTCCCAAGTTGTGCAGCGCCCGTAGACCAAAAAATTGCCAAATAAGCAGCAACCAGTCGCAAGATAATGTTTTCTTTATTTAATTTTGCATATCGATTTCGATTGATTAACAGCCATCATCGGTGCTTTCATGACTGACTTCGGAGCTAAATGGTAATAATTATTCTGTCAACTACTGTGTCCTTTTCCTCAGGCTAAATTTTCATTGATTACGTTTCCAAACAACACCATCGTTCTCTGTGAAATTTATTCAGCGAATTCCAATAGGTCTGATTGGGTGGCAGTGACAGCAAAATAAAAACACTGGCGTTGCATCACATTAACTTCATATTCGAGTAGATTCATTACCGTTCTCCTTGAACCATAGCTGTTTTCTTTATTTCACTGAGAGAGAGTGAGAGAGACAGAGGGACAGAAGTGGGATTCTTCATATAGTTCAGAAGTTATTTGCAGCGCCTTAAAAACTATGGCAGCATAATTCAGAAGCTAGCTTCTTTTGCAGAAAATTAATTACCTGATGAAGTAAAGCAAGAATAAAAGTTCATTACGATATCTAACGTCGTGAAAAAAATCACTCCGCATTTCACAGTTTGTAAGGCAACTATTACTTGGCAGGACGTAGGGTAGGAAATCTTTTCTTTGCTTCTCATGTTAGTTTTTAATGCAAAGGCACCAGACATGTCATACAATCGGGTCACCGCATCTCCCGTCTTCTGATTAAAACCATTTGGAAGCACCAGAACGTTACACAGAAGCGCATAGGCCCACAACACTTACATTTACGTTATCAGTGATAGACGTATTTATGAAACTGAATACGATGGTATTCAACCATACAAATAAGTAGCATCAAAATAGAAACTGTACGGTACATTTTGGGTGACTGATGTTTCCCAGGCGGGGTAATCATTCTGCAATAACCATAGACAATTAATATTTGAAAACTGAAAATATTTTACATGTAATAGTTAATCTTCCGAATATCACATACATTTGTCGAAATCGCAAATGAAGCTTCATGTTGGAGGCGTCGTGCGGTTGACAATATGACTGACGTTGTCATTTTTTATCAGTCAACCTTGTAGCAGTAACTTTTCAACGGCGTAAGTCAACTGTTATTTATCTGTGTACTTATTTTTGATCTGTTTGACCTCTGAATAAATTGCGTTTGGTAAGAGAAGTCATATTTCCAGAATGTTTAAAAGTTTTAATTACCTTGCTGTTGGAAATACCTGTGGAATATTTCATTAGCAGCACGTTTCGATTTTTTTCCTTTTTTTAAATTTCACAAAGTTACAAAAATTAGCTCTCATTTTTATTTATTAGCTAGCAACGTGCGCCTTAGCTACACAAATTATATACACAAATCTTGTTCGTGAATCTGCTTGCGTATTCGAGAAAATTGTATCGAAGTCGCTGTAGTAGTTACTACAACTAGACTTCACATACAGGCAGAAAAAAACACATTAATAAGTTCGTTGTTCCAATAAAATGGTCCAGAACAACTGATGTTGAATGCCTCTGCAGATTTTCCTTTAACCCTTCCTCCCTTGTTCTAAAGGCCTTGCGGAATCGTCTTTCCCCACCTATCCTTCATTTCGTATGCTTATATTTCCATTTCATTTTTAACAGTGTTTGATAACACCAAATTTCCAATTTTCAGTTCCTTCTTCTCCGAACTTAGGATGGTCAATTTTTCAATTCCATACAGTACTGTCCTCGAGACTTACTGTTTCAGAAATTACGTCCTTGTTTCCATATCATTGCATGACGTGGGCAGAGCACTTCTGTAAAAAAAAAAAAAAAAAAAAAAAAAAAAAAAAAACTTTCTTCATCTCTACCTAGATAAGAGTATCGTTTCACTACAATGTAGTGCCCAATTGTGTACCACTCGAGCCCTTGTGCACAGTCGCAGTTACCCTTTACTAAGGTTTTTCAGGCCAACACAAATAATCTCCTGGTTCCGACTTACTTGTTCGAATTCGGATCATCCAATGAGATGACAAATTCTGATCGTGTTTCTAAATCGCGTTTTTCTGCATAAACTACCTCCTCGTCTATCATACTGCACAACAGATTTTTCCATTGCAACGAACTTCGATATCCTACTGCCACTTGTCTGCTATTTCCTCGGCGCCAAAATCTGCTTCTCGTTGGTTTATACGTTCACAGGGGGTCGTTAAGGAGGCTGGCTGCCTACGAAGGGGAAAAAAAGGTACTGAATGAGGTATTCAACGATAACGATCAACTTGAACAAAGTGACCAAATGCCCAGAGAGATAACGATCAAAATGAAGAGGGGGGACGGGGAAAGGTAAACTCTTTGATCAGTAATCAAAACATCCTTCATCCCGGGTTCGAACACCGCCACCGGTTCAGGGCACTCTCTTGCCAATGGGATGGGAAACTCTCCCTAAAAGCGGAAGAATCTTCAATGATCAACGGCTTGAGGATACAGAAGGGAAGGGAAACCACTACATTAAGGACATATTGTACATTCAAAGGACTTGTGGATTGTATTCGAAAGAGTGAAACGATAATCTTTCCATTGGCAAAAGATTTCGGATTAGTCCCCCATTCCGATCTCCGGGAGAGGACTGCCAAGGGAAAGGTGACCATAAGAAAAACATTGAATAACCAACAAAAGGATAACGTCCTAAGAGTCAGGATGTGGAATGTCAGAAGTCTTGGTGGGGAACTAGAAAATCTGAAAAGGAATATACTAACACTCCGGCTAGCTGTGAAATAGAAAGAAGACAAAGATTTCCGGT
Source organism: Schistocerca piceifrons (assembly GCF_021461385.2). Lineage (NCBI taxonomy): Eukaryota > Metazoa > Arthropoda > Insecta > Orthoptera > Acrididae > Schistocerca > Schistocerca piceifrons. Next base: position 974,174,200 of record NC_060139.1, on the reverse strand, counting down.
CATATAAGCACAGGATAACGTCAACAGAAACAAAAAATGGCACAAAGGGATTAGAATTTGTTATGAATAGGAAGGAAAGCCATGTATTGACTTACTGTGAATAGTTCCGTGATATGTGGTTGTCATCAGAATCAACAACAAACGAACACCTACAACAACAGTTCAGGTATACATGCCGACATCGCAAGCCGAAGATGAAGAGATCGAGAAAGTATGTGAGGATATAGAAGGGGTAACTCAGAACGTAGATGAAAATCTGATATTATATGGGATTAGAATGCGTGTGTGAGGAAAGGAGTAGGGTAGACGGTTACGCGAGAATATGTGCTTGGTACAAGAAAGGGAGAGGAGAAAGACTAATTGAGTTCTGCGATAAATTTCAACTAGTAGTAGTGAATACTCTGTTAAGACTCAAAAGAGGAGGTGGTACAAATGGAAAAGGCCGGCAGCCACGGGAAGAATTCTTAGATCATATCATGGTCAGGCAGAGATTCCGAAATCAGATACTGACTTGTACACCCCAGGAGCAGATACAGCCACAGATCACAATTTAGTAGTGATGAAGAATAGGCTGAAGTTTAAGAGACTAGTCAAGAAGAATCAATGAGCAAAGAAGAGGGATACAGAAGTACTAAGGAATGAGGAGATACGCTTGAAGTTCTCTGAGGCTATAGCACTACTATAAGGAATAGCTCAGCAGGAAGGTCTGTTGAAGAGGAATGGACATCTATAAAAGGGGCAATTACATTAGTTGGGTAGAAAAACACAGGTAACTGCGAAGAAACCGTGGGTAACAGAAGATATACTTCAGCTGATCGATGAAAGAAGGAAGTGCAAATCACTTAGGAATGAAATAAGTAGGAAGTGCATCGGAAGCTATGGGGAAATGGCTGTATGAAAAATGCAGAGAAATCGAACAAGATTGATCGTAGGAAGGACTGTCTCTGCATACAAAAAAGGCAAAACAACGTTCGGTGACACTGAAATCGCATTAAGAGTGCAATAGGAATTCCACTGATAAAGGCAGAGGAGAGGGCGGATAGGCGGAAAGGGTACATAGAAGGCCTGTATGAGGGGAGGACTTGTCTGACGATGTGATAGAAGAAGAAGCAGGAGCAGGTACACAAGACATAGGGGGTCCAGTATTAGAATTTAAAAGAGCTCTGGAAGATTTAAAATTAAATAAGAATTCCTAACAACAATTCGTGGCAACAAACGTTGATTGTATGAGTCTGGCGGTATACCATCTGACTTTCGGAAAAAAACATCATCCAGACAATTCCGAAGATTTCAAGAGCCGACAAGTGCGAGAATTATAGCACAACCAGCTTAACAGCTCATAAATAAAATTTGCTGACAAGAATAATACACAGAGGTATGTGAATGAGAATTGAGGAGATGTTACATGACGATCAGTTTGGCGTTAGGAAATGTAACGACGTCAAGGAGGCAATTCTGACGTTTCGGTTGGCAAAGGAAGCGAGATAAAAGAAAAATGAAGACACACTCATTGGATTTCTCGACCTGGAAAAAGCGTTCGACAATGTAAAATGGTGCGAGATGTTCCAAATTCTGAGACAAATAGTGGTACGTTATAGGCAATCTCTGGTAGTATACAATACGTACGAGAACCAAGAGGGAACAAAGGAATGGAAGACCAAGTATGAAGTTTTGGGGTTAAAAAGAGAATAAGGCCGGGATGTCTTTCACCTCCATTTTTCAATCTGTGCGTCGAAGTATCAATGTTAAAAATAGAAGAAAGTGTGAAAATATATTAATGACATTCGCTGATGACATTGCTACCGTTAGTGAAGGTGAAGAATATTTACAGGCTACACGGAATGTAATGAACCGTCTATTCTCTATTGAGTACAGAATATGGGCTGAGAGTAATTCGAAGAGGGGCGAAAGTAATGTGGAGTATCAGAAACGAGAACAGTGAGAAACTTAACATCAGATTGATGGTCAGAAAGTAGATGAGGCTAAGGAATTCTACTACCTAGGCAGCAAAATAGCCAATGACGGACAGAGCAAGGAGGACACCAAAAGCAGACTAGCACTGGGAAAGAGGGCATTCCTGGTCAACAGAAGTCCACTAGTCTCAATCATAGACGTTAATTTGAAGACGAAATTCCTGGAATATACTTTTGGAGCAGCATTGCACGGTTTTTTTTTTTTTTTTTTTTTTTTGTAATGGTTTTAGGGCGCAGAACTGCTACGGTCTTTAGCGCCCGATTGTATGGGAGTGAAAACCGGAAAAGAAGGGAATCTAAGCATTTTAGATGTGTTACAGGAGAATGTTGCAAATTAGGTGGATTAATAAGCTAAAGTTGGTTCAAATGGCTCTGAGCCCTATGGGACTTAACATCTATGGTCATCAGTCCCCTAGAACTTAGAACTACTTAAACCTAAGTAATCTAAGGACATCACACAACACCCAGTCATCACGAGGCAGAGAAAATCCCTGACCATGCCGGGAATCGAACCCGGGAACCCGGGCGCGAGAAATAAGCTAAGGAATGGGGAGGTTCTACGGATAATCGGCGAGGAAATGTGTATATGGGAAACACTGAAAAGGAGATGGGTGAGATGGTAGGACATCTGTTAAGACAACGGAGCTGTAGAGGGTAAAAACCATAAAGGAAAAGAGAGACTCGAATTCATCCAACAAATATTAGACGACGTAGGTTGCATGTATTACTGTGAGATGAAAGGGTGGCACAGAAGATGAATTCGTGTTGGGTCGCGTCAAAGCAGTCATAAGACTGATGAATCCAAAAAGAAGTTTACCTCCTCGAAGTAAGTTTCAGCTTCCTTTTACATCATCATGACAACATTCCCACCCCCTCCCCCCTACTTCATATCTTTCTCAATATCTTTTAAAGTATCTCCTCCATTTACATTTATCTTTTTCGCAGTTCATTTTATCGCATTCCTATCGGATTCATAAGATACTTTTATTTTCTTCCGGTATCCCCAAGCCAGAGTATTTCTTGAAACATCCGTGGTCCCTTTGCCTCTACTGTCACTATACCTACTGTGTGCTGCACAGCCTTAATTACTTCCTTCGTTATATTATTCCACTCGTCTTCTACTGAGCCACAGTCGACACTATTACTTAGGCTTCTCCCTTTGTCTCCGAAAAGATTAACTTCGTCTCATTTCATCTTAAATTTTTACTATTTGAATTCAACGTATTCCAGATTCTTTTGTTTTTGAATGTCATCCTGCTGTGGCTCTCTATAACATTATGGTCCAAGTACGTGTGCTCTATGAGTATGATTTCGGAAACTCTGTCCAACCTTGACGTATTAAGACCAATTGGCGATTATTTAATCAACCAAAGCTTGCTGGCCAGCAGACAAAAATTACAGAGGCAAAGGTAGCTTTATTTGTACTCAGAAGAATTGACAACTTCCGCAAATGAAATTCCGGCAGAACTACCGCCGTAATAACACGGGAACTCGAATCTGAGAAGAGCACGTAAACAGCGGTCTCTACCCAATAGACCCAACGTCTCAGACAGACCGAGCAACTGACATCAGTTGTAGCTAGTCTGATTACCAAATGGAAACTCTAGCACTATCTTAAATATAATTAAATAGAGCACTTGAAAGCTATGGGGACTAAACTCCTTAACACAAAAATATATACACAATAACAATGACTAAAGTTAAATGTGTCTACGAACTAAAACAATAGATATTAGCGAACATTAACATAATATCGCAATTCAGACATCCATAAATTTGGCGACAGTTAACTCTATCTCTTCGCTACACAGTACAACGGTATTTACGCATTTTACAACGTGCTTATCCACACAGTGACCTATGCTGTCCATGGGAAAACAACGGCTTGCAGAAGGTCCACAGTAAAAAAAAAAAATTTTTTTTCCTTACGGCACGGCGTTCAAATACACGATCATGCAAGGGGCCAGTCACACAAACGCAAGGCAATACCGATCACAAACTCAAAGCAGAGAAACGTTGCCACACAGTTACAAATACCTCCCGCAACACCGGGAGATTGGACCCGCCGCACGACGACCGTTGCACCAACTAGATGAAAAATCTTACTTTCAGTGACGATACCGCCTTCTGGAGGTTGCTGGCAGCCGCAGACGTACTTCATAGCTTCCCCTGTCCATGAACGGAAACCAAACGTTGTCCACAGAATTACGGCCTCTTGTGCCCTCACGCCCCGGGTTTTTGGGCCCATCCAGACTTAGCATAGAGAGACCGAGCGTCTCGTTGTAGAACCGTCGTGCAGGGCCAAACACTCGTCTCCAACTCCTCGTCCGCCCTTCGCACGGCACACCGCCACCTACTAGCGGACGCGCTAGCAGCGCGCTCGCGGAGGCTGCGCAACGCCATCTAGGAAAGCGCGGAAAGTTCAAACAGAAATAAACGAAGGAAAAACAGGAACCGTGGAAAACGACACGGTTCACTGACTACTTTAATCGTTCAGGAAACTGACCATTCCTAAAGGGAAAAATTACAAATATGGCTAAATACGGGGCTAACACGTGCAGCACAGTACTTTAATATTCTGCTGAGCCTCCATCATCACCATGAAAGTCCTTCAGTGATTTAATTATTGACTCAATCTCCCTCTTATCTGTATCACAGAGGAGTATTTCAGACATCAATCTCGGAAAGTCGTTTGCCAAGGAAGTTATATGATTCCCTATGGAAACAAAATTTTTATTTAATTCACCAGCAATGCTCATAAAATGACTGTTAAATACCGAACAGATATCTGATATATCAGTAACAGAAATATTTTTACTGCAAACTGACTTTATATTGTAGACCTTGTGCTGCTGACCAGACACTTCAATCACAGCTGACCAAAAGGATTTTAATTTCATCCTGTGAATTAGCTTTTCTATTTGCATGCCACATACTCTTTGACTTCCTAGTAACATTTTTAAGTACCTTACAACATTGTTTCTAATGGGCTATTGTCGCTTGATTGTGACGACTTCTAACATTCTGATAGAATTCCCACTCTGTTCTACATGATATCCTTATCCTGCTAGTCAGCCATCTGGGCTGCCTATTACTGCTAGTACCTCATTTAGAACGCTCTAGTGGAAACCAACTCTCAAAGAGCATGAGAAATGTCTTAAGAAAAGTATTACATTTATCACATATGTTATCGTCACTATAAACATCCTGCCACTCTTGTTCCTTGACAAGGTTTACAAAACTCTCTAGTGTTGTTGGATTAACTTTTTATATAGTTTGTGATTAAATGGGACGCTTGTTTGAGTAATAAAGCCTTTTAGTGTTAAGATTTGTGCATCATGGTCTGAAAGGCCATTCACCCATTTACTAAAAGAATGCCCATCTAGTAATGAAGAATGAATAAAATAACTGCCTATGGCTGTGCTACTGTTCCCCTGCACCCTAGTTGGAAAAATCACAGTCTCCATCAGATCATATGAATTTATGAGATGTACCAAGCTACTTTTTTTTCACGATCATATACAAAATTTATATTGAAGTCACCACATATAACTAATTTATGGTACTTCCTACAAAGTGAATCAAGAACCCTCTCTAGCTTGAGCAGAAATGCTCTGAAGTCTAAGTTAGGGGACCTATAAACAACAACAGTTAGAAGTTTAGTTTCACTAAATTCAACTAATGCTGCACAACATTGAAATATCAGTCCGGTGCAGTGACGTGATACGTCTATGGACTCAAATGGAATACAGTTCCTTACGTACATAGCCACTCGCCCACCCTGCAAGTAACTACTTCAAAAACAGCCATCTGATCTTTACCCTGGTAAAGGAAGTCTCTGAATTGTCAAATTATTTAAGTGGTTCTCTGATATACCAATAATTTTGGAATCAACATCTATAAGCAGTTCACTAACTTTAACTGTAATACCTCTTATATTTTGGTGAAATATGCTAATTCCTTCTCTACAAAAAACATTACATCCTCTGAAGGGTGAGCCCTTCATTAGAGGGACTTCCTTTAAGCAGGTATACCTATCAGCTGACTTAAATCTGAAAAAGATGCAGCTCTAACATTAAGTATAACCGGAATTTTTGCAAGAGTTCTGCCAACACCACCCACTACACTGTCACCTGTAAGCTTTGCCTGCCTCCCCTTCCCATGCCTACTGAAGTGGAGGCCATGCCTAGTGAATCCCGACCTACTGGTAGACCCAACTGGCACCCCTGAGATTTGACCCATGCCCTCTGTCATCAGCGCTCTCCCCAGCCCCAAGTTAAGACGCCTAACAGCCGCATTGAGCCAGATCATGGCGCTGAAACAGTTGCACGAAATGCACATCAGTGCCACCAGCATGAGTAGCTATCTTTACCAGGTCCCTACCAACATCATATTCCCCGTCCCTGTCAAGACTGTGCCCTGCTCCACACACTATCACTACTTGATCCTCCTCCGTAAAATTCCTACGTAACTCCCCTACGTTGTCAGTCACTTGAGGCAACGTGCTCCTACGTTTCAGAGTGCTGGTAACCTGGTACTCACTCCCAACACTTCTTGCAACTGCTGGCCCGCACCTCTAACGTGCGAACTACCTAGCAGCAAAACCTTCTTTCTGTAAGACTTTGTAGCTGACATAGGCCACCTAACTGCTGAGGACTGCTGCTTGTTTCCCACATCTACAGCTACACGAGGCTCCTCTCCAATCATCTCTGACAGTTGGTCGAATCTATTCCCTATACGCAAAGTACAACTGTCTGAATACCTCCTCTTCCTAGCTGCTTTTATGCCAACTGCTAGTTCCCATTCCCACCACCCTTCACCCTCCTCAACGTATCTAGTTCCTCCTTTGCGCGTTGTAACTGCACCTGATAGGCGCAGATCTTGCGCTCCTGCTCCTCTATCAACTTATTTCTACTACCGATTCTGCTTTCCCAGGAGAGGATCTCGCTATAATGCCCACTGGCATCCCCTCCGCATTTCCCCCTACGAAAATACTTTGAACAAATCCCAAACTGTAACCCACTACTCATAAACCTACGACAGAGCCCACACTTCTCACTCATGGTAAAATTTTACTGTTACTGAAAAATCTGTACGTCTACGTTACCAAATTTCAGTTACATCAGTAGAACTATTTATAGAACTAACAATAACGGTCTCGAAATTCTCTGTGTAGTAAGAAAGCAACTACTTGTATTAATACTACTACATCACACCTAACACCAATACCAACAAAACTTCACAAAATTACTAGTTAAAACCAAAAATTCAAACGGCCACTGCAACACTCAACGAAGTTCAAACATTGAATGAAAATTTTACTGAAATATTTGACTACAAACAACAAGAAACGTCAGCTGAAAACTAAAGCACGAAATTTACTAAACGACTTCAACTCATAGAAACTCTAAAAACCAGAGCGAGCGAACGTTTCCAAAAGTTTATTAAATCGTTATTTCGCCAAAAACAACACGAAAAACCACTGGAAACTATTAAATTTAATTACTGTATAACAGAGCACAAATAAGTTTGTCAGTACTTAGCCCTATAACGGCTACAGCCGCACTGCACGCCACAAAATGTAAACACACTCCTGAGGCATGAGGCTTAAACGAACGACTTAAGCATACACACGAATAACAGACCACTCGAGACTACAACACAGGAAGAAAGACTGAGATTAATGAAAATACACTAATAAGTTGCTTTTGCAGCAAGTACTGACACATGTAAACGTTAAAACAATTAACTGAAGACTAAAATTTTATAAAATATTGACGAGCAATTTCAACAGCAGTCCAGCACACGTGACGTCACATTACCATTTTCCGTTAATGTGTGTAACACGAGACATGTTAAAGCGCATGTCAATGGGTACAGATGTATTTCCCGTACTCTTGACGTGAAAGGAACATCCGTGATATTACCTAGGCTGTAAATATGCATACTATTGAATTTAATAGCTTAATGTGTGACATTTTAGTTTAGATGAAGATTGGTACTCATATATACAAGGTGATTCCTCACCTAAAAGAATTTTATAGGATTTTGTTATTAAAAAATTACGAGCTTTGTTTTTACGGAGCTCTTGATTGTACGCTGTCCAGTGATGATCTTCTCAATGAATTTACATGTTCCCTAGTAAATCTGTGATGTTAAATGGTTTTATGACTAACAAATATGTACATTGTTTTAGTTTATAGTGCTGGATATACACAGTGGTTTGGTTTAATGATACTAACAAATATATACACATGTTTTAGTCTATTGTGCTGGGTGTACACATAGATTTGATTTAGCGCCAATACTTTCAACATTTTTAAGCTTAAGCTGTATTATTACTTGTCACTTCTTGTAAACTTGATTTGTACAACATTCTTATATTACTACATATATACTCTTATTATGCAGAGGCCTGAAGATGAGAAAATGAATTGCTCAAACTAGCTGCTTTCGAAATAATATAAAATACCTTAAAGTGTACGGCTGTTGGTAAAATTTATTAAATTGTAAAGAAAAGGTAGAGGCTGATGTTACTATGAACTATCCGCCTCCATGCAGTGCTGAGTTACTACTGCTGCACACTGTCCTATCCTTGCTGAAGTAGTTTTGTAAGTATGTAAAGGTCTATAAATATGTATCACGTTTTTGTTTGTTCTGAAACTGAATATATCCTCCACGACTTCCTACTTCCGAAAAATTGGAATTTTTCTTTTTTTTTTTTGTTTTGGTTCAACGCTGTAGGTTCTGATGTCTACAGACAATCGTACTGCCACCTGCTGTTAGGAAAATAGCTTCATACTATTTTATTACACTTGCCTCTCGACATTTCGAATACTATTGTTGGGTAGTTAGCATGTATACTGCTGTTATTAAGTGAACAAGTTGTTATAATACAAATATTTGGTCTTCTGCATACCATCAATATCGCTGGAATCGTTGTGAATGAAAAAATCCATTTCATAATCCAGTATTTCTTACGTGACGATGGATACCTTTTGTATGCTTGCAACGATCATTTCCAGCTAAGGAAATGTATCCCCTATCGACTATTTTGCTCGAACAAGAAAATCAACCACTACAGGTGACAGTTAAAAATAAGTAGCCCTCATGTTCCAAAAGGAAATGTTACAATGAGAATACATCGAGTCTCTGTTCTACAAGAACTGAGGCGCAATTTGGAAATGTTTTGGTAGATGTTGGCAGTTTCGTTTATGCAGTATGAGTATGGTTTCAGTCAAAATAACGACAGATTTATTACAGCCATAACTAAATATCGGTTTGTTTATTGTTACAAACAGAAAATTTTTAATAGCCGAATTTCATTCGCTCATAGCTAGAGCGGTCGCAGATTAGTCTAGTGCCGTACGCTGTTTAACAATGAATACTGACAGGGTCTGTAAAACAGGAAGTACAGCCATTGCTCCAGCAGCGCCTGAGTAGCGCTGCTGCTTGGCGTTCTACAGTATATACACAACTGGCCATTAAAATTGCTACACCAAGAAGAAATGCAGATGATAAACGGGTATTCATTGGACAAATATATTATACTAGAACTGACATATGATTACATTTTCACGCAATTTGGGTGCATAGATCCTGAGAAATCAGTACCCACAACAACCACCCCTGGCCGTAATAACTGCCATGATACGCCTGGGCATTGAGTCAAAAAGGGTTTGGATGGCGTGTACAGGTACAGCTGCCCATGCAGCTTCAACACGATACCACAGTTCATCAAGAGTATCGACTGGCGTTTTGTGACGAGCCAGTTGCTCGGCCACCATTGACCAGACGTTTTCAGTTGGTGAGAGATCTGGAGAATGTGCTGTCCAGGTCGCCAGACGAAGATTTTCTGTATCCAAAAAGGCCAGTACAGGACCTGCAACATGCGGTCGTGCATTATCCTGTTGAAATGTAAGATTTTGCAGGTATCGAATGAAGTGTAGAGCCACAGGTCGTAACACATCTGAAATGTAACGTCCACTGTTCGAAGTGCCGTCAATGCGAAAAAGAGGTGACCGAGACGCGTAACCAATGGCACGCCATTCGGATCTCCGGGAGGGGACTGCCAAGGGGGAGGTTACCATGAGAAAAAGATTGAATAATCAACGAAAGGATAACGTTCTACGAGTCGGGGCGTGGAATGTCAGAAGCTTGAACGTGGTAGGGAAACTAAAAAATCTGGAAAGAGAAATGCAAAGGCTCAATCTAGATATAGTAGGGGTCAGTGAAGTGAAGTGGAAGGAAGACAGGAACTTATGGTCAGATGAGTATCGGGTAATATCAACAGCAGCAGAAAATGGTACAACAGGTGTAGGATTCGTTATGAATAATGAATAGGAAGGTAGGGCAGAGGGTGTGTTACTGTGAACAGTTCAGTGACCGGGTTGTTCTAATCAGAATCGACAGCAGACCAACAACGACAACGATAGTTCGGGTATACATGCCGACGTCGCAAGCTGAAGATGAATAGATAGAGAAAGTGTATGAGGATATTGAAAGGGTAATGCAGTATGTAAAGGGGGACGAAAATCTAATAGTCATGGGCGACTGGAATGCAGTTGTAGGGGAAGGAGTAGAAGAAAAGGTTACAGGAGAATATGGGCTTGGGACAAGGAATGAAAGAGGAGAAAGACTAATTGAGTTCTGTAACAAGTTTCAGCTAGTAATAGCGAATACCCTGTTCAAGAATCAGAAGAGAAGGAGGTATACTTGGAAAAGGCCGGGAGATACGGGAAGATTTCAATTAGATTACGTTATGGTCAGACAGAGATTCCGAAATCAGATACTGGATAGTAAGGCGTACCCAGGAGCAGATATAGACTCAGATCACAATATAGTACTGATAAAGAGTAGGCTGAAGTTCAAGACATTAGTCAGGAAGAATCAATACGCAAAGAAGTGGGATACGGAAGTACTAAGGAATGACGAGATGTGTTTGAAGTTCTCTAACGCTATAGATACAGCAATAAGGAATAGCGCAGTAGGCAGTACAGTTGAAGAGGAATGGAAATCTCTATAAAGGGCCATCACAGAAGTTGGGAAGGAAAACATACGTACAAAGAAGGTAGCTGGGTAGAAACCATGGGTAACAGAAGAAATACTGCAGTTGATTGATGAAAGGAGGAAGTACAAACATGTACCGGCGAAATCAGGAATACAAGTCGCTGAGGAATGAAATAAATAGGAAGTGCAGGGAAGCTAAGACGAAACGGCTGCAGGAAAAATTTGAAGACGTCGAAAAAGATGTGATTGTCGGAAGGACAGACTCAGCATACAGGAAAGTCAAAACAACCTTTGGTGACATTAAAAGCAACGGTGGTAACATTAAGAGTGCAACGGGAATTCCACTGTTAAATGCAGAGGAGAGAGCAGATAGGTGGAAAGATTACATTTAAATCCTCTATGAGGGTGAAGATTTGTCTGATGTGATAGAAGAAGAAACAGGAGTCGATTCAGAAGAGATAGGGGATCCAGTATTAGAATCGGAATTTAAAAGAGCTTTGGAGGACTTACGGTCAAATAAGTCAGAAGGGATAGATAACATTCCATCAGAATTTCTAAAATCAATAGGGGAAGTGGCAACAAAACGACTATTCACGTTGGTGTGTAGAATATATGAGTCTGGCGACATACCATCTGACTTTCGGAAAAGCATCATCCACACAATTCCGAAGACGGAAAGAGCTGACAAGTGCGAGAATTATCGCACAATCAGCTTAACAGCTCATGCATCGAAGCTGCTTACAAGAATAATATACAGAAGAATCGAAAAGAAAATTGAGAATGCGCTAGGTGACGATCAGTTTGGCTTTAGGAAAGGTATAGGGACGAGAGAGGCAATTCTGACATTACGGCTAGTAATGGAAGCAAGGCTAAAGAAAAATCAAGACACTTTCATAGGATTTGTGGACCTGGAAAAAGCGTTCGACAATATAAAATGGTGCAAGCTGTTCGAGATTCTGAAAAAAGTAGGGGTAAGCTATAGGGAGAGACGGGTCATATACAATATGTACAACAACCAAGAGGGAATAATAAGAGTGGACGATCAAGAACGAAGTGCTCGTATTAAGAAGGGCGTAAGACAAGGCTGTAGCCTGTCGCCCCTACTCTTCAATCTGTACATCGAGGAAGCAATGATGGAAATAAAAGAAAGGTTCAGGAGTGGAATTAAAATACAAGGTGATCAATGATACGTTTCGCTGATGACATTGCTATCCTGAGTGAAAGTGAAGAAGAATTAAATGATCTGCTGAACAGAATGAACAGTCTAATGAGTATACAGTATGGTTTGAGAGTAAATCGGAGAAAGACGAAGGTCATGAGAGGTAGTAGAAATGAGAACACCGAGAAACTTAACATCAGGATTGATGGTCACGAAGTCAATGAAGTTAAGGAATTTTGCTACCTAGGCAGTAAAATAACCAATGACGGACGGAGCAAGGAGGACATCAAAAGCAGACTCGCTATGGCAAAAAAAGGCATTTCTGGCCAAGAGAAGTCTACTAATATCAAATACCGGCCTTAATTTGAGGAAGAAATTTCTGAGGATGTGCGTCTGGAGTACAGCATTGTATGGTAGTGAAACAGAAGAGAATCGAAGCATTTGAGATGTGGTGCTATAGACGAATGTTGAAAATTAGGTGGACTGATAAGGTAAGGAATGAGGAGGTTCTACGCAGAATCGGAGAGGAAAGGAATATGTGGAAAGCCGGCCGAAGTGGCCGTGCGGTTAAAGGCGCTGCAGTCTGGAACCGCAAGACCGCTACGGTCGCAGGTTCGAATCCTGCCTCGGGCATGGATGTTTGTGATGTCCTTAGGTTAGTTAGGTTTAACTAGTTCTAAGTTCTAGGGGACTAATGACCTCAGCAGTTGAGTCCCATAGTGCTCAGAGCCATTTGAACCAACCAATATGTGGAAAACACTGATAAGGAGAAGGGACAGGATGATAGGACATCTGCTAAGACATGAGGGAATGACTTCCATGGTTCTAGAGGGAGCTGTAGAGGGCAAAAACTGTAGAGGAAGACAGAGATTGGAATACGTCAAGCAAATAATTGAGGACGTAGGTTGTAAGTGCTACTATGAGATGAAGAGGTTGTCACAGGAAAGGAATTCGTGGCGGGCCGCATCTAACCAGTCAGTAGACTGATGACCAAAAAAAAAAAAAAAAAATTACGTATACAAGGTAGGGTAAATTTAAATGTTTGTATACCGGAAACGAAAAAACTATCATAATTTTGGAAGGAGATCAAAATATTGAAAAAAATGTTCGATATAATTCGAGATCGGGAATTTAGGAATATGCCGTATAAATGTTAGCTATCTGCTATGCGAACCCGAATGAAATTTTGGGTTGTTTCTCGGCAACGGATAAAAAATTTTGAACACTTGAAGAATATTCCGTTAAATGTTGAATAATTTAGTGTGATTGTACGTTGTTTTGGTTTCGCCTTACGTGAACAATTAGGGCAAATTTGAATCTCTATGTATCAGAAACGAATAAAAATATCAAGAAAATTTCCAGGGTTGTTCGAGATCTGGATCTGAGGAATGTATCGTAGAAGTTTCAGCCATTTGCTGTGCATAGCCGTGTTGGAATCCGTGGCTTGGTTTTGGTACCGAAACACCGTCTTTCTCCTGTTTTCTCAGGAACTACCCGTGAACTAAATGGTGCCTCCAAAATCCCCTTAAAGCGCTCCGTAGACCACATCTAATGCAACAAGTTTCTAATATCCAAATATAACCCTGAACTGTAGGATAGTTACAATAAGACGATCCTTCTGGTGAGTATACACACAGCCCCCTCCTAAGGGAAATCCGAAACACTTGAACCTACCCTTCTGTCACCAATAGAACTCGAGGTATGAGCACCTTCGTTTTGGAACACATTAGGAAGCGCACACTGTCGCATGCATACCGATAGGCAGCGTGGCGTGAAACGAAAAGGAGCTAGACTGACAATGAAGACGTGGTGAACAAGTGTTTATCGTTATAACAGGTGATAAAAGACCTTTTGTTAAACTGATTATTGCACGAGACTAAACTGGGTCCGGCCTGCGCAATGGGCAGATACAGTCTATTTTAAAAACTATTATTTTAAAAACAAGAAACAAACTACCTCATTCTGCTGAATACGGGGATCACATATAGCTGAGACAAGAACTATTTCAATGAGTTGGCTTCATCAACACATCTCAAAAGAAGAATTGCAGATCTGCCAGAACAACACAGAAAAAGATCGTCACGATATAACTGTACTTCAACATGACAAATAGTCCTGGCAATGGAAAAGCCACGTAAAACACTATCAAATTGGGAACTGGTGCATATAGTATAATGTTACTCCTATTGCAGGACTTGACCGTGATGAAGACTAATGGATATCGAATACAAACTATCAGCTCCTTGAATGAGAATTTCACTCTGCAGCGGAGTGTACGCTGATATGAAACTTCGTGGAAGATTAAAACTGTGTGCCGGACCGAGACTCGAACTCGGGACCTTCGCATTTCGCGGGCAAGCGCTCTACCATCTGAGCTACCCATGCACGACTCACACCCCGTCCTCACAGCTTTAGTTCCGCCCGCGAAAGGTAAAGGTCCAGAGATCGACTCTCGGTCCGGCACTCAGTTTTAATTTGCCAGGACGTTTCATATTAGCTCCTTTTCCTAAGAGTTTCCCAGCTGTTAGAAAAAAACGTACTAAAAGTGGAACAATACTGAATCTTGGATATTCTGAACCAAGTTTATTAAGTGGATTTGCTGTCGCCAGCCTACCTGGGCAAAGACATGTTTCAGTTTCAGAGAAGCATAAAGAAAATATATTTAGCCTTCTTTCCTGCTATTCCCGAATGTAACTTCACAAACAAATATATATTTAGGGTATGGTTCTGATAAAGACAGAGGAGTCTTTTAGCTACTAAATCCTCCTACATACTTAGACAGTTTGAGTCTAGAAAGGCGAAGAATTTTTAATCGTTGTTGTGGGCTAAAAAAATTTGTCCAGTGGGGGACTTCAATGTTTACATTTTTATAACAACAAATTAATACTTAAATACACAAATATTTAAATTTATCAAGACACGTTGTTTATATCTCTCTTTTAACAAAATATGATCTGTCGAAAGGTAGGTAGGGTGTGGTCATTCTGTATTCTCGTTCAGTACTTAAATACAACCCTGCTTCAGTGTTACTGAGCCACATAACCAATTTTGTTTTCATAGCTCTCTGACTTTTCTGAGTTTCATTTATAACTGAAACAATTTTATCTCTACTTTACTCACTTACACTTAAAAGTTAGTTCACAACAATTATTTATAGACATTGATTCAAAGATGAAAATTATTGCTCATGGATACTAAATAAAAGACTTTAAATATTTTTATTACGGAATTACTGAGAATAATCAAACACCAGGAAAGGACAGGACCCTATATGGGTAAATGACTAGGAATAAAATAACAGGGTGAACCAAATTTTATGTTTAACACAACAATCATTTAAAAAGAAGTTAGTTTTGAGTTAATGGTTCAAGCTTTTACAATTCTAATTATGCAGTTTTTAGCCTTCTGGATGCAGGCGTTGAGTTTGGCGTATAGTAATTGAAGTGTTGGCAGAAGAGCCAACACTGTGTTGGTAGAGGAGGCCGAAATGCACGCGTTTAATTACACGCTGACTGGCGCGAGGTCTGGAACAGTTAAGGGAATTAGTAGTAGCAAATAAAGTACATAGTTGATATAATACTTAACTTTAATCCATAATTGCAGAACATCGCTCTTGTGTATACATGCTTCACAATATAAATATCAAATGCTATGGCGCCTTGCTAGGTCGTAGCAAATGACGTAGCTGAAGGCTATGCTAACTATCGTCTCGGCAAATGAGAGCGTATGTGACAGTGTAGCATCGCTAGCAAAGTCGGCTGTACAACTCGGGCGAGTGCTAGTAAGTCTCTCTAGACCTGCCGCGTGGTGGCGCTCGGTCTGCAATCACTGACAGTGGCGACACGCGGGTCCGACGTATACTAATGGACCGCGGCCGATTTAAAGGCTACCACCTAGCAAGTGTGGTGTCTAGCGGTGACACCACAGTAATGGCAGCTACACTACCCGTGGTACGGCGTACATGTTTCTTAAAATATGGACTAATTCTTCTTGGAGTCGTTTTAACGTTCATAACATAGCCCAACAACTTGTACCGTAGCCGCAGTAATTTATAACTCGTCGCCCGAGGCTACTGTGCAACAATTAAGGCGTCACCAGCTCCGTCCAAGTCTTGCCTCTTTCGCTGCTACCTACGGGCTGTGTTCTCTCGTTCCCGCTCCCTCAACAAGCAGCGCGTCCAAAACGCAAGTCACCTTCCACAGTTCCCTCAATAACTTCTATACAGTACAAAAGCACTCCATCTTTTACAGAACACATATCCTATACATTGTCCTAAGCATGTGCTATTTCATACAAATGACAACTTGCACAAATACATAAAATCACACACAGAAGCATTTTAATTCATTAATTATGACAAAATGTTATTTAGTGAATTATATATTTCACATTCTTCCTTACATAAGTCATAAACATACATTAGTAAACACCTCTAACGTCACATATATCATACGTTTCAAATAGCCTTTGCATATCACAGTTGCTTTATGAATTTGAATTCGAATTTTTTTTATATATTTAGATGATTGAATAATAATGTTATAAAAGCACTTAAGAAAGTATTTTTCGTAATCTAATACCTTTTTATTGAAGCTGTTCAAGGGCGAATTCCATAAGACACTGTTAAATAATCAGACTGTAGTTTGTCTAGAGGACAGTCACATTACTATTAGAAAATGCGGTAAACTCGGGAAATACCAAAGTGCTCGTTAGACTGCTATTCATAATACGATTTAAAAAGGTGTTAACACTAGGCATAACTGGCCCGTTGCTACATGGATAGTCCTCATTTGCCATTTCACGTGCACAGTAGCTCCGAAACCAGATAATAGCGCAGGGCTTAACTAGGCTAATTTCATTGCAGTAAGTGCCGGGGATTGACGACCGTCACGCTCCGCTAGAGCTCATCTGGACAGCTGGGCTCTCTGCCTCAGTTGCGGGGCCACTAAACAGGATTACGGCCACTATACTGGAGTGGCTGCAGTGCTGCCGGTGGAAATTTGTCACGGTTTGAATTCTCATGTGTCCTTGGCAGAGCGAAAGATGCCATCACGTAAAATACTTCACGAAGTGCTTTGCCTAGCGAAGAACTGTACACCACCAATTAGAAGAGCCAAAGGCGCCACTATACACTTGCTGTAATAATTCTGCCATTTCATGTTGAACATATAATACAAATACACTAGTTGAAGAAATAGGTGTCGTGGAACTGCAATATCCTAATGAGGTCAAGGAAATTTTGAAATGGAAATTATCGCAGAACCAAAGAAAAGAAAGAGGTTGCCGTTGTGTAGAGTAAACGTTGACCACATGTGATATGTCAAATCAATGGTGCTCCTGAACTTTTATCTTACATCATACAAAGAAGATACTGCAATCATTTAGTTGTTTCTATCTGAATTACATAAAATTACCGTATTGACTGCTTTGCAGTATACATCTACATCCATACTTTCCAAGCTATTATGAAGTGTATGGTAACGTGTACTTCTGGCTGGACCATCTATTAGGATTTCTTACCTCGCAATCAAGGGTGAGGCGTAGGAAGGATTAGTCTCATCTCTCTTTCACAATGCCTCATCTCATAATGGTTCTTGAAATTTTGTAATTAGACTTTCGTTGGACAATTCATAGTTAACAAATCCTCAATGCTCTATCCTTGGTGATACGTTTTTCTTCCGTGACGTGCAGAACATTTCTAAACTTTTAAATCAATCTTACCAAGACTTTAACATCTCATTATTTTTCAGAGACAAATTCATTATAGACAACTGCATCATCTACAACTGTCTGAGGATACTATTATCTGACATGTCATTAACATGTAATATGAACAGCAAGGGTTGTAGGAGCTTCTTTGTGACACGCTTGGAACTATTTCTATATCTGTGACTGACTCTCTGTACAGGATAACATGCTACGTCCTCCCTACCAAAAAATTCTCAATCCAGCCACAAATTTTGTTTAACACTACACATGACGGTACTGTAATCATTGAGCGTTGATGTAGTGCATCTACTTAATTACATCGAACCATGTCTCTCATATGCTACTGAGAAAAGCTCGAGACTGGTTTGGGACAGTGGATGCTGGGTAACATATATTGAGTCACTCTGAGATATAACATTATGTTTGAGTTCAAAATATGTTCTAAGATTATAGAACAGATGATGTCAATGATACTGGACGGTAGTTCTGTTAATCAATTCTGCTTGCTGTCTTGTAGAAGTGTGTGACCTATGGTTTCTTCGTACTACTGGGCAGAGTTCGTTTGTTCAAGGTATCTAAGGTACCCTAAGTTAAAGGGAGTGGCTGCCTGAGCCGTTAGCTGGCTCAGTATCAATTACATCGGTAGAGACATAACAAAAATCGAGTAGTTCTCTAAATCTGTTGCTTTTCTTCAATCAGGCACAACAATCGTGGAAAATTAGTGAAATGGAATTGTTTCCATCCTCTAAATTTTCCGATATTGTCAAATTTCAGCTGATACGATTTTGTCAAGTATATGCTGTAACTAACGCATAATATTGGACAAAAGAAAAAAATATAAATAATACCAAAATTACAAATAGAGGAGGTAACACCAGTACTCTTCAATGTAACTTACGCCAACCTAAAGAGCCATCATCATATGTCGGACAAACGTAAAATTTTCAACAACTAGGCACATGTAAAACACTTCAAAAATTGTAACTCAAACAAAAAACGGGCCAGTGCTAGTCAGCTGTCACACAAAAAACTCTCATAGCAATCGTGTAACAAATAATAAATAACACCAGCAACTAAGTGGATGTTAAAGCGGATTTCTTCCCCCTTACATAGCCGAAACGGTCCTTTCCATTACGAGCTGTTGCGCCAGGCACACTTGTATCCAGGGCTTGGTCGACTATTCTAAACTTCACCCACTGTCTCTGTATGCTCCTGCCCAGGGCAACACGTTTCCTCATTGAGATACCATAGATCGGTACCTTGATCTAGTTTATTGAACGTGTAATTCTTCTATACATTTTAGTCTGCTTTTGAATATAAGGAATCATTGTTGCTACAACCTCGTCACTGTCACTGATACACATTTGAATGCGGAAATCCTCAAAGTAGTCACAGCTGTTTCTTAACTTTACGTCTAATATAATTCCTTGATGAGTGAGCCAGCTAACCATCTGGTCTTGGTAGTTTATGGAGAACGCATTTACTGTTGCTTCACAAGTTATCTTCCCTCACACAACGTACAAAGCTGTAAATAGCCAAACGAAGTATCGTATGATTAACGTCTTCTCCAATTGCGACAGAATGATTGCGAGATAAACAAACTAGCGAACCGATGTTTTCACTAAGGTTTTTTCTCTGCCTCGTGATGGCTGGGTGTTGTGTGCTGTCCTTAGGTTAGTTAGGTTTAAGTAGTTCTAAGTTCTAGGGGACTGATGACCATAGATGTTAAGTCCCATAGTGCTCAGAGCCATTTGAACCATTTTGAACCAAGGTTTCCAGTTACGCAACGAGACTAAAATTACATACGGCATACATAGTTGCTGAAGGAAGAAAACTCTTAACCCATATGGTCCACTATAATCATCAATATGATAAACGACATATACGGAAAGTGAGTAAGGAAACTAACCAGGATTCACGGAGAGAGAAAGCTATACACAAGACTCATCTACTCTACGACAGACATCACAATAACTGACTCGGGAAGAGCATAGTTTAACGCTTCGGAGACACGTTATTGCCATAAATCACTTCATTGGAAGGCAACGTTTCATTTAGAGGTCCATGTTTGATTCCTGACACAATTCTTGGTTACTTTTGTGTAAGAGTACATCTAACGGTAGAATTTATTCAGAATTTTACACCATTTGATATTCTTTAATGATTGCAAGAATAGTAAACTAAGCACGTTACAGCTTTCGTCTCCACAATCAGTAATCACTTTATACAAAATATTTGATCAGGTGAGCATCCGCAACTTAGGAACATATGTACAGAAAAAAATCCGCTTCAGTTGCCATTAACTTTCTTAATTTATTCCACGACCAGTTTCGAAACTTAAACCTTCATCTTCAGAAGCCACCAAATAATTATGAGAACATGAAAATGTGGTGGTTGAGCCAGTCAGTCATGGGTGATCACAACGACGTCAAACAAACGCATGGCAGCCTAGGGCCAGCATCCACAGATCCCGCCTGGACAGTACGCCACGGAAGTCCCCATGACTGACTGACCCGGCAGCCACACATTTATGTTCTCATAATTGTTTGATGACGCTTGAAGCCGTAAACTTCTAAACCGGTCGTGTAATAAATACTGGTAAACGAAGCGGACTTTTATTCTATTAATTACTTGGTGGCTTAAGATGCTATAGATCTAGAATCAAACTCTATTGCATATGGTTACCAGCTGTGATTAATGCATTATGAGTAAGATGGAGCATTGATCAAATCTCTTGGACTGACCCTCAATAGGACGGTGGTTGAAACCCGGTCAGGCCGGTTTAGATTTCCCGTGCTACTCCAGGATCGCTTGAGGCAGACGCCAGCTTCGTGAAAATACCATGACCTACTTTTTTCGCCTCTCCACAAGGCGATGTAGTGCCTCACGTAAACTCGTTGTCGGTGAAGCTTTAAACCCTAATCTCTTCTCAGTTTCTTATAATGGAGTAACTTTAAATCACTTGTTACTAGCAGCTGTATATATAAATAGTTCAGGTAAATGGAGGCTTTTTCATTTATTTTGGTCAGAATGATTTGTATTGCGGAAATTGAAGGTGGGAGAGAGAGAAAGGAATGGAAACAAAAGGAATTCATGAGGTCAGCTGCATCGGAACTTTATGTGGAGTGAGTGGCGACGAGTGAAGATGTTTCACCGACCAGGAGTCGAATTCGTGATCCGCTGCTTATTAGGCAATTGCGTTAACCACTGCGCCACCTAGATACAGTGTTCATAGCAATTGCGCAGAATGTCTCTTTATGCCTCTCAGCCGACTCAGATTCCCATCTAACCCCATCTATCCGCATCTCCATCCTTGTCCCCCTTGACACTCCTTTGCTATTCCTCAGGGGGTCGAATGGGAGTCTCGAAGTAGCGAGTAAGGGGCTGAACCATTATGTTATTCTAAGAGAGGGTTTTACCTAGAGGGTAGTGCATCTAGCAATACGTGATGTATTTTGGTCTTTATTACACTCTAATGACTAATTTTAGAATCAAATTTAGGAATGCCCTCTAGAGCCCCCATAAGCAGCTTTCGCCGTTTTCTAACAGTGTTTGTGGCTGTCAGATATGAGATAATGTTGTGTGCAGCATTTTTAAGGAGTTCGCGTTGTACACAGATTCATAATATGTTGAAGCTACTTGTAATATATTGTTAATTTTTCAGATAAAGAATTTTATGGTGAGTAAATTGCTATATCTTTTTAGAACTATTTACGTAATATCTGTAAGATTAAGCCTTACATCCTCGGTAGTGAACCATCTTGTCCCTTGAAATGGAAGAGTGTCTTCTACAAAGGAACACGTGTTACACGCAAATGAATTGAGTTTCTTTAATGTCTTAACAGTGTTGCCTATCTTGAAAGTGGAAATTTGGGTTACTTTCCAGCAGGTCCTATCTTGACTGGATTTTCGGTAATGCTTTTTCTTAATTTTATTTCACTTACTGAGTATTGGCGTGTAGCAGTGTAACAAGAAAATATGTAGACGATAAAATACAGTGTAGACAGTATTGGGATACGTTTTCATATCTGGAGAAACTAAGTTTGCGGGGAAATTTTTGTAATTTCAGAGAAAGACTGCACCTACTAAAAAGTGAAAGCCAAATTTTTAAAAATGGAATAAGTGAACGTATTTACCTTCGAAGTGTTTATTACTGGCTGAAAACTGCTGTGTTTCGCTAGTGTGGGATGTTTTGACAGCTTGAGCGATGTCTGCTCTAGGCCTATTACTCCGTGCCGCTACACTTAACACCGCCGCCTGAGCACCCCATTTTAGACTGGTGTAGATACTCTGCTATGCGACTCCAGTGATTACCTCAGAGTCCAGTTTTGATGTGTCCTGTTCTTCCTCAGCATCGAACTTCTTTCTTCCATGTAGATTTTTATAAGTGAAGTGTCTATAAAACAAAACACTATAAGTGTAAATTGGTTACATTTAACTCTGTGCATCATCACAAACTTTCACAAAGGATACATGGGACCCAACTAATATCATTGTCTCAAAGAATTCTCCTTAACATTCTGTGAATAATATATAACAATATTCACTTGTATACATCATGTTCGTCTCCCTTTCTGCCGGAAATCTTCCATGGTACCAGAGCTCTTTCATTCCTCACTACTCCACGGAGGTTACAAATTTTCTCCACCATGTTGACTCCACAAATGTGGGGAATACTTGTCCACAGTATATGGCCCAGTGTTTACAAACTAACTGCGATCACGCACATCTTTAATCTGAGCTCTAATTTGACGTACGTGATACATGCCCTGCCACGAATGGCATGGATGACTACAACTTCTGTTTCAGAACTGACTCGAGGTGAATTTCTAAAAGGAGTACCAACGTACAACACACCCCTCTACTCCCAATATTCACTGTCTAGTAGAATATAGTGGCGATAAGTAAATCGTCATGGAAACTGGTGTACTTCAGAATGACTGTGTGGATATTTAGAAATGAAAAAAAAAATGATGAAAAAGCAATATTGTGAAACCTCATACACTTTATCGTTACAGGAGGGATTCAGCAACCTGCTCTAAGAACAAAAGAGAAGTCGTTTCGGTCAATAGCGCTTGCTGAACGATGTAATTCATTAAGTCCATTAACACAATATGAATGGAGGCAGAATATCTAGAACTCGAATTTCAGGCATGGAAATTAGAAGGAATTAAACATGTTAATATTTTTACTATACAATCACTGAATTTCTTAACTATTAGGAAACAGAAAGACAATCTGTCTACCTGAATTCACGGAAACTGGAGGTGATGCTTCTGAGGAAATTCTCAATAATTGAAAATAAATTGAGGCATCCAAGTTAATTTTAAAGACATTTATAGTGACAACCAATCGCTTAACACTGAATTATCTGTACTTGTTATCGTAACACACAGAGATCATAAATGCATACTTAAATATCTTGTTCTGTTTTCGTGTACTCTGCAGGGAATTCCTTCACAACTGTTTGAAGTTTTTGTCCTCTGAGACTAACTTGGAAATGTGATTCTAAAGTTGATTTACTGAGGTATCGGTTAACAGTTGTAGCAGTACATTATCGAAAGGCGTATTGTAATGTGCTTAATAGGATCTTATTGGGAAAAGCTTAATGGACTCGCAACAAGTTTCGGAGCAGACAGCGACTACACTCAATATTTCAGGCTGCACCGCTCCACAATGTCTGCCTTGTGAGTTGCCGATTCTTAGTTACACTCTGGAAAAATTTGACCTTGCGTGCCCTTAACGATAGTCAAACCGCATGTAGAGTCATCGGTAATTGAAACCTACAACGAGAATGTTGCTATAGTTATGGGAAACTACTTTAAAATGTATTTTTTAAACAAAATTAAGCAGAATCCTCCACTGCGAAATTGTCGTAATTGACCCATAATTTTACTTTGTAGGCCATACGCTATGTTGCCAAAATCTATGTATACACTACGGAACGTGGTTTGTCTGGTGTCAGTCTGTGTATCAGACAATTGCAGAATCGACGAAGTGGTTTAGAATGTTAATTCAACTGTTGAGAAATTTCATGGGGATTGCACGTACCTACGTACACTATCAACTACATTACTGGGAATTGAAAACCATAGGGACGCTCTAAACCCTAACCCTCGCTGTGGTACGTTTACAGTGTGAACGAGGGGGAACAGCCAAACTTCAAAAACCTCTGCACCAACAACAGGAGGGGACTTCACATGTCAGACAGAACGATCCGGCGAAAGGTGATAGGGGCCAGCGTTTCATTGCTGTGCGATAGTCGAGCCATCATCACAACAATCATTGGGAACGGATGTTCATGTATAGCGGAAACTAACAGTGCTGTCTTTTCTTATGCACCAGTACACACAAATGTTTTGAAACAATAAGCACAATACATGATGTGGAGCTCCAATACGTGTATATACCCTGGCAGGTATCTTGCGTATAAGATATTTATCCGAGTGCTTATTGACGGACGTGGTGTTTCCATGAGTTTTTTTATTGTACATATATTGAAAATTGTATTTAACTCTGTATTTATTGATAAATGTCCTGGAAACGAAATTTACGTGTCTTATGGAGACAGTGCGAATTTTTCACAAAGATGCGATGGTGCAGTACAGTCTTCCAGGCTTGGACGCGCTTGGTTAGTTGCACTGTTTGGCAAAATGGTCGTAGAGGCTTAAGAAAAACCAGTTGTTTCCCATAGCACGAAAAACTCAAGAACCACACTTTCATACATCGGCAAGTTAATGTTCCTGCCCAGGAAATAAGGACCAGTGTATTGTACTTTTAAGAAAATCCAGTGATTTTACTGTACAGGCCTTCTTAAAGTTCCAATCCTAATCATACAGAACACTTCTGGTAGGATTTGGCAGAGACCCGTCAGGGTCGAACTGGGCCAGAGGTTACGACACACCTCAGGTCTCAATCCGCTTTCAAGCACCAATCGAACAATCTTTTGGCATGTGACTCGCATGTAGTGAGTACAAACGATATGTGGAAAGCTACGAACTAGCGACAACAGCGACTGTACAAACATGATATGTCTTTGCAAAGACAGAACTCTCTTTTTAGCTAGTATGGGAACGGTCTTTCTGCAAGTACCGTAACACTCCCCAACTACGTTACAGGCTCTCAAATACACTCCTGGAAATGGAAAAAAGAACACATTGACACCGGTGTGTCAGACCCACCATACTTACTCCGGACACTGCGAGAGGGCTGTACAAGCAATGATCACACGCACGGCACAGCGGACACACCAGGAACCGCGGTGTTGGCCGTCGAATGGCGCTAGCTGCGCAGCATTTGTGCACCGCCGCCGTCAGTGTCAGCCAGTTTGCCGTGGCATACGGAGCTCCATCGCAGTCTTTAACACTGGTAGCATGCCGCGACAGCGTGGACGTGAACCGTATGTGCAGTTGACGGACTTTGAGCGAGGGCGTATAGTGGGCATGCGGGAGGCCGGGTGGACGTACCGCCGAATTGCTCAACACGTGGGGCGTGCGGTCTCCACAGTACATCGATGTTGTCGCCAGTGGTCGGCGGAAGGTGCACGTGCCCGTCGACCTGGGACCGGACCGCAGCGACGCACGGATGCACGCCAAGACCGTAGGATCCTACGCAGTGCCGTAGGGGACCGCACCGCCACTTCCCAGCAAATTAGGGACACTGCTGCTCCTGGGGTATCGGCGAGGACCATTCGCAACCGTCTCCATGAAGCTGGGCTACGGTCCCGCACACCGTTAGGCCGTCTTCCGCTCACGCCCCAACATCGTGCAGCCCGCCTCCAGTGGTGTCGCGACAGGCGTGAATGGAGGGACGAATGGAGACGTGTCGTCTTCAGCGATGAGAGTCGCATCTGCCTTGGTGCCAATGATGGTCGTATGCGTGTTTGGCGCCGTGCAGGTGAGCGCCACAATCAGGACTGCATACGACCGAGGCACACAGGGCCAACACCCGGCATCATGGTGTGGGGAGCGATCTCCTACACTGGCCGTACACCACTGGTGATCGTCGAGGGGACACTGAACAGTGCACGGTACATCCAAACCGTCATCGAACCCATCGTTCTACCATTCCTAGACCGGCAAGGGAACATGCTGTTCCAACAGGACAATGCACGTCCGCATGTATCCCGTGCCACCCAATGTGCTCTAGAAGGTGTAAGTCAACTACCCTGGCCAGCAAGATCTCCGGATCTGTCCCCCATTGAGCATGTTTGGGACTGGATGAAGCGTCGTCTCACGCGGTCTGCACCTCCAGCACGAACGCTGGTCCAACTGAGGCGCCAGGTGGAAATGGCATGGCAAGCCGTTCCACAGGACTACATCCAGCATCTGTACGATCGTCTCCATGGGAGAATAGCAGCCTGCATTGCTGCGAAAGGTGGATATACACTGTACTAGTGCCGACATTGTGCATGCTCTGTTGCCTGTGTCTATGTGCCTGTGGTTCTGTCAGTGTGATCATGTGATGTATCTGACCCCAGGAATGTGTCAATAAAGTTTCCCCTTCCTGGGACAATGAATTCACCGTGTTCTTATTTCAGTTTCCAGGAGTGTACATGACACTAACGGTTTTTGACATACAGAACTCTCTAGAGGCTGTGATGGTCAAGTTAAAGTTTCGAAAAAGATCCGGGGGTTTGCGACATCTGTCTGGCAGAGATGGAAAGGATTTGTCTTATCTACAATTTTCTGCACGTTTACAAATACCAGTGTGAGTTGTTCGTGTCTTAACGTGACTGATATAATCTCCTCTGACTCCACTATATCAGTGTCGTAAGAAACCTAGTGAGTTTATATGTTCATCACAGCAGTAACAGCTACATAAAGCAACCTTTTTATATAATTTGAATTGTTCGGTCATCTAGGTTTTGTGGCCATATATACAGAAAAACTATATAAAAAAGTTAGAAGTTAGGTACCTAACAGTATGACATTCTTGTCACCATGATTTTTTTTATTCTACGACATTTACGAGACGTAATTTTGTGTTCACTGTTACAGAAATGGCTTCTGGTGTAGCAGCGAGTACAAGAATGGTGGACAGTGGGCCATATAAAATTACTGATCGGAATTACTGGAAAAGATCACGTGAAGAATAAAATCATAACTGATCGTCAGGGTAACAAAAGATGAGGAATACTCCTACATCATAGGAGAAGAACCAGTATCAGGCATGACTTAAGTAGAAAAATACTGGACATGGCCCAACTCTCCTGACATTCTGTGGTACAAGGCACATTGATTTGTTCGTCGACTGGATCCACCAAAAAGGTCACGCCCTCTGCCTTTCAGTTCCCTATACAAAGTATATACGTTGTTTGCGTCCTCTCCTATTCTTACAAGAAACATTTCATATGGTTTTAAGATTCCCGTCCCAAATCTTGTTTTTAGAAACGCAGTGGGTTAAAATGGACCACTTGTTGCTAATAGAATGTGTACATTACAATGAAGATACTGTAGCGGGAAAAGATGTATAACTATGTTGAGTAACATCCTCACCTTTCTTCGTGGAATACTAAAGGAGCTACGTTTAAAAATCCTCAAAAATTATCACGAACTTGGGGACCTCTGCGGTATGGTCCATAAGACTGTTTTCTTGAACACTAATGATGTCTAAGGCTTATGTCTCAAGATTTTTCTTGAATTACGTTAGATATCCACACTATGTCCCTCTATTACGCCCTTTGTGATCTGCTCACTTATTTCTTATTCTTCCGTTCTTGTAGTTGCTTTTTAGCTCTTGTATATATGCACACTATCCGGTCAGAAGTATTCTGACATCCTTATGTAATGCAGAATTTGACGATAGACGTCGCGAGAGCAGACCTGTCAATATAAAGAGGGGCGAGGAATAATGTCAGCAGAGAAGCAGGAACATAATGGGTCCCTCTGTAGAGCTGAGTGACTTGGGGTTTCACCTACGAAGCATATCCATCATGGGTATTTCAAATCTTCTAAGCAGCGGGGGTAGCCGTTCGGTCTCGGGCGTCTTGTCACGTTTCGCGCGGTCTCCCCCCCCCCCTTCCCCCCGTCGGAGGTTCGAGTCCTCCCTCGAGCATGTGTGTGTGTGTGTTGTCCTTAGCGTAAGTTTGTCAAAGTTGGATTACTTAGTGTGTAAGCCTAGGGACCGATGGCCGCCGCAGTTTGGTCCCATAGTCCTTACCACAAATTTCCAATTTTAACTCTTCTAAAGCTGCCCAGATCGATTGTTGTTGATTGTGTATCAGAAACTCGAAGATACAAGCACAACTAAACGAAGATCAAGCAGCTCTCAACTACAGCTGACAAGGGACCGTCGAGCATTGCAGAGGGTGGCTTTAAAAAGAAATCTCAGGAAGTCAGCGAAGAAAATCGCTCGTGAGTTCCCCAGAAGTTCATGTAGCAGAATTACTGTGACTAGGAACATAGAAGAATGGGTTATATTGGTAACACAACCCACCATAAGCGACACATTTCCGTAGTCAATGCTAAGCAACAGATGAGTTGGTGTGAAGAGTGGCGCCAATTGTCAGTAGGGTCGGAGCGATGAATCACGCTAAACCCTGTGACATTTCTATGGAAGAGTTTTTAGTCGGTCGAATGTCTAGAGAAAGTTCCCTCCATCCATGTATGGTGCCAACAGCAAACTATTGTGGTGATGGTGCTAGGATATAGGTGTTATTTTCGTATTTAAATTGTGGTCCGCTTATTGAGCATTTTGTACTGCGTACAGTAGAGGAACAGTTCGGAGACTATGACTGTATCAGTATGATAGTGCATCCTGTCATAAAATAGCAGCATCTGTGAGGCAGTTTTCTATGGACAATAACATTCCTAAAATGGCTGGGCTGCCCAATTCCAGTCCTGAACTCAATGGGATGCCTTTTTGATCAGTTAGAACGTCGGCTTCATTCTGGGCCTTGGCATCCATTATGACACTTCTCTGACTTCGGCTGTTGTGGAAAAGTGACCTGTCATTCCTACACATACATTCAAGACACGTCATTGAAAGTGACCCCAGCAGGGTTCAACGCACCATAATGACGGGAGAAGGACACCTTCCAGACTACTGTCGACTAAAACGGTGTCGGGATAACCTCGATCAGATGGTATAAACCCATTACCGTGTACCTACTCACTGTGACTTTCTAACATTTTTTATTATCTTATCGTATCGAATGGTTTTTCTAGGTCAAGTGTGTCTTGATTTTGCGAACGTGTTACTTCTGTTATCAGACCTGTCCATCTTGCGCCTTTACCTTCCACGAACTTTAAGATAAACTTAATTTCCTTAACAGTTGTTCTGTAAGTTACCGCGATCAGAAACTTGGATTCACGTGCAGTGCAGCAGCTCCTTAATGTTTTTAGAACGAAAAACGGCTGATGTCATATGCACCTAGAAAGTTGTTTGTGCCTTCTCTACCTTTGCTGTATTCAGAGTTGTGTGTATGATATAATTTGGTGGTATTTCTCTATCTCGTAGATTCCAAACACTAACTTCAATAACATTTCGTTACTACTTACACAAACTTTAGAAATTCCACAGGTATGCTTATATCTCTACCATTTATTAATCCTAAGTCGTTCAAAGCCCTATTCAATTCTAACAGTAGGATTATTATATCATTCAAATCTACACACATTCATCTTCCATCACAATGGAGACCGATCTCCCAGCGTTGAGATATACCCTTTCCACTTAGCCGCTGCCTTCCGTACACTCAACAGTAAAATTCTTCTCCCACTGTCACTATTACAGAATGGGAAGGGGGTTGCTTTTATGGGCCTTTGTGACTGCTCTAGTCTCTATTCATTGACTGGGAAGAATTTCATGCTCTTGCACCCACGTAATGTTCGCCAACCATCATTCATGCTTCAGTCAATGAATAAAATTCACCCTATGGACAACTTGGATGTTTGTACGCAAGTGTTAAGTATGAAAGTGACGTCACAGACTTTGCATTAATTGTTCATTCAATTTAATCTTATTATCTTTCCAGTGTGCACTGAGTACCATTTGCAATATAACATTGACATAAGTAAGTAGAGACGGTTGGAAAAGGGAACTGCGTGGTGTAAGGAAACACCTACGGAGAAGCAATGTTCTCCGATCGTGAATGACGGTTTCTGCTGAGACACGTATTCCGCAAATGCAAAAGTCTCGTTAAAACTGAAAAAAAATGGAAACCGAAGGAAAATTCTCCGCGCATGCAAGTACCTATTTATTTGTAACACAGTTTTGTGTTCTACAACACTTACAGTAGCATTTAATGGTAGATATTGAGCAAAGAACAGTGGCTCGTTTCACTCTCGCTGAGAGCGACTAAGTGCGGATAATTCATCACGTTATCAAAAACAGCAGCTGGTCAGGAATGTAGAAATACCACTTAGATAATTCATAATCACATGAGTTGAGCTTGGACAACACGTGATTATGTAATGGACAAAGATCGCAACATAGGACACAGTCACTATGCAGTTAAAAGAACAATAAATTCAGCACACAATTTATCACTCGAGTAGCTGAGTAATTCGACATATCCGAGGTATTTATTTCTTCCAGTCTTCTGTTAGACGATCTCCCCTTATTCCTTTCTCCGCCATTGTCCTTCTTCTCCCTCTCTCTGTCCATCTCCTCGCCCCCCCCCCCCCTCTCTCTCTGGCCATATCCTCCTTCCCTCCTCCTTCCCTCTCTCTATCCACCTCCTCTGCCCCTTCTTTCTAGCCATCCTCTCTATCCTTACCCATATCTCCTCCCTCCTGCAGCTGTCCATCCGCCTTGTCACTGTCCATCACATGCATCACCTCCTCTCTATGACCATCCCCATCACCCAGTTCTCTTTCCATCTCCTCTTGCCACTCTCTCTAACCACCTCACCACTCTCTCTGCCCATCTGCTCTTCTGCCCTCTGTCCATCTCCTCCTCCACATCTAATTCCACTTCCTCATTCCCCTTTCTTTGTCAATCTCCTCCTCCTGTCTCTGTCCATCTCGTGCTCCCATCTCTCTTTCTATTTATGTGCCTCTTCCCTTTCTGTATTTACTCCTTCCACTCTATGTGTTCATCTGCCCCTCCCTCAACTTTCTGTCTCTTCCTCCCCCTGTTTATCTCCTCCTCTTTCCTTTCTGTGTCCACCTCCATCTCTCCGTCCTCTCTGTCGATTTCCCCCTCCTCCATCTCTGCCCTTCTCCTCCCACTCCTATATAGGCCAATCTTGTCCTTCCCTCACTGACGTTATCACACTCACTGCAATACGAGGCTGGTGTTCTTAGCCCCAAAAGTAATTTCTTATTCAGTTGATGGTGGTTTATATTCACAACTACGAATACTTATGAAAATGTAGTAAGTGACAAACATTTTCCATTTCACTATTTCCTTGAGGTCGTCAGCTAAAAAAAGATTCGTGTTTTAAGTTATGTGTAAATGTTATTCAAAGGCTGTAAGCGACCCCATATTCAAATACTTGATAATTAAAGTGTGGGTATTCTCGTGTTGCGAGCTACACTGCATTTTCACCACCAATCCCGCCCCTACGTTATGTGGGACGTTCTTACCCCCATAGTGGTTCTTTGCAGACGGTACATGATATGTGTACCAAGTTTGTTTGATGGTACAATATTATGGACAATCTCTTATTGTGCTTCCACATCCGAATTAAGGCTTCCATTTGTAAATTTCTTGAAATCTCCGTCTACTTCGCTTATTCTTGCTAAACTTATAGGGATTCTATCAAATCTCACCCGCACGCTGCAATACAGCTCCGTCCTCAGACACACACGCAAGTTACAGAAAAACAAATAAAATCCTCTCCGATAGTTTAGCAATGATCTTTCAGCTGGACAACTATGGAAATACCACCCTCACATCACTGACACATGTAATTCTTTTGTCATCTTAGTTAATTTCATGATTTTTGAGATAGCAAACGCAATTCTTTCTTTGTATTTTAAGTTACACTGATCTAACAGCAATATCAGCAGATCAAAAGTCAACGAATCCATACCAGGAGCCGCCAACACGCTAGTGGAGGCTGTGTTACAGGATTCTGAGTTAGGGTGAGTTAGCCCTGTGAATCTGAAACAAATAAACCGTAGTTCCTAAAAATAATCAATAGGGAATTACTTAACTACGAAATTAAAGAAGAAAAACATTTAAGTATACGTTACACCATTGAAATGTATGCGCTAGCAGGACAGAACGTATTAGGTTGAGGAAAAGGGCCAAAATCAGCTCCTGTCAGTTTCAATCAACATACAAACTTGATTTATCAACACACCATACTACAATAAGGATGTAGAACACTCAAAACTTTAATCGACCTCCTTTCATTAACTTTACATCGCCTGAAGGCCACATTCAAAATCCAAGAGACAATGCTTAAGCATAATTGAAATACAAGGTTCTTCTGGAGGTTTCACCCAAGAATATTTTCTAAATCTTCAATTTAATTGGCTGAAGGCCTTAGAAATTTAATTTTAATGGAACTAGGCTGGAGGTCGCATATTAAGCAATAAGAGGAGTTTCAATCAAAAGGCAGAAGGCCTTATCTTAAAACATTTCATGTATATTGGGCTTAAGGCCCGATTCAAAACCGTAACAATCGTATGTCTTATGGGCAAGAGAAGAACGTTAATTTAAGAGATATTGAAACTCGGCTGAAGGCTACTCACCAGCAAATAATTTAACGGCTTAAGCCCCCGAAGAACAGTTTCAATTTTAAAGGGCAGAAGGCCGAATCCTAAAACATTTCATATAAAATAAAGAATAACAATCTCATGCCTTAAGGGCAAGACAAGGACATTAATTTAAGAGGTATTAATACTCAGCTGAAGGCCACATATCAACCAAATATGTTTCAATCTAAAAGGCAGAAAGCCTTATCTTAAAACTTCTCCAGTAAAATTCGGCTGAAGACCCCATTTAAAAATATAACAATTTCATGCCTCAAGGGCAACACAACAACATTAATTTAAGAGCTATTGATACTCAGCTGAAAGCCACACATCAACCAAATAACTAAAAAATAAACAGGGAAATTACTACATAACACACAAGCAACGGCGCTCATAAGTTTCCAGGGGTCGGCCTGGGATTGTAACACCAAATCCCGTTTGGGTGAGAGAGGCAGCCTGTCCAACGACTTCTTAACCTGGAAGTAACCCAACAGACTGACATCCGACCGACCAATCAACCAAATCAGTTCCGCACCACGCAACCAGCAAAACGACCACAAGATTTCAATAACGGCACACAGAATATTGGCGCTCACAAGGAAACACCTCAGCTGTCGAACTACACGCTGTGCTGGACAGCAACAACACAACAAGGAAAATACACCGCATAAAATTACGTCAACGACCAGGGCAGGTAACCGTAATGTCAATGGCGACAAGGCAGAAGATACCGCTGGTGAACTTCCATATCAGGGAATAAATTAAGTTACATTTGATAGGAAGACGGCTGGAATATTAGACGACTTAAATACACAGACGTTGTTGCTCGAGGGAATGTCCCAAAAGCGATAACCATGATCAAATGAAGAAATGTAAACAGTTGAGGCTCGATAGATAGTTAAGTGAGGACTCAACTTTCATGTCCAAGATCAGTGGGCGACGAACTTGGTAGCACTCGCAAGCAGCACCTCACACTCGAACAGCGCGTGCACACCGCCAGTGGCTCCAGCACGACACCGCGCGATATGGGGCTTGCTTGCTGCTCCACGCCAACCGACCGACTGGACTGTTGGTCCGTCCGCGACTGCTGCTCCTTCGCGACTGCACTGCTGGTGCGTCTCCCACTCACTCACTACCCGACACACGACGGCACCCGGAAATACTATCGGTCGCTCCAGAGATGGTACGACACTGCGCTTATCGATACACGCTGCTACTGCCACTCACGGGCAAGTAAGGCAGGAAGTTAGTGACGCCAGTAAATGGAATTAGAAAACGAGGCGGCAGTACCGTAGTGGATGACGAGCAATTAATGGAATAAAAACAAGAGCCGTGCACGGCTCAATTAGCTTGCAAACATTGGCAATCTCAAACTATTACCACTGCAAATGTGGATAAAGGATCTGGAGTCTGATTCTACTAACTGCACGGTCATTAAAAAACAAAAATATTCTCTAAGTTGTAACGCGATTGTTGAAACTGTAGCCGAGCTGAAAGCATATCGATCATAAAAGTCTGCAAACAAATCTTGCGAATGAACCTTGAGGGCCGGCCGAGGTGGCCGAGCGGTTCTAGGCGCTACAGTCCGGAACCGCGCGACTGCTACGGTCGCAGGTTCGAATCCTGCCTGGGGCATGGATGTGTGTGATGTCCTTAGGTTAGTTAGGTTTAGGTAGTTCTAAGTTCTAGGGGTCTGATGACCTTAGAATTTAAGTCCCATAGTGCTCAGAGCAATTTGAACCTTTTTTTGAAGCTTGAGCATCACTGAAACTCAATAGGAAAGAGCTGACTCTCCATAAGACTTTTCTCGCTGTCATGGCTAGGTCTCACAATGTTAATCTGCAAGTGAAGGCTGAAGTAGCTGCAAAATTAGTCATTCGTTTTATACCTGAACTTGCGTCACTGGCTAGCTCCAACTCAGCCTGAAATATTTCTATGTTCCCAAGCTCATCTGGTCAAAGATGCGCTCGGCTGCAGAGTGATGAGATGCAGAGAAGTCTAGCAGTGTCCTGCCAGAGAAGAAGAAGAAGAAGAACTGTTTCAGCTGCATCCGAAACAGAAGACTCGGGTTTTCGCGTTTTCGTTCTCTACGTGATTTTGACTGGCTGAGCTACGGATATTCCGCGCGCTGGCCAGTAAAAGTAGATGATTTTAGGTGGTTAAGCAGTAATTCAATCCCTAACATTTGGTGCCAAGGAAACGCATCCACCTGTCACTATGTTCTTTTCTATAGCAAACGACATGCCTCCTCAACAGCATATCCATGTTCCTCTCTCTATCTTACTTAGTTACGTTAGCCAGTCTTAGCTGCTCTCACACTGTTTTAGACAATATGATTTTGTGGTTCCTGGGCACGTTGGCGTCCCAGGACCTTAAAGGTCGCCTGGCAACGGGTTCTCATTCCACATTCTTAACTTTATCTCCTGTAGGGCGGTAAATTTCTAAGAAAGCTAAGTTTCCTACGTTTTACTGACAAAGGCGTCCTTTTGCACCGAGCCACTCCTCCTCCTATCTTCAAGTTGGGAAACAGACTGCTGGTGTCTCAGCACTGTGGAAGATCATATCTGTATTGTGATGTTAGCAATCGGCTCTCAGTGGCTTCTCCTCAAAGAAAGAGTGGTTGACGCTGTGGCGTTGACCTGAGCAGCTGCCGGCTAGTGCTTTCCGCGAACACTTCCGCAAGTTTGTTCCTTCCCCGTTTGGTTTGTGTGGGGTCATGGTTGCTTCGATGCTTGCAGCTCATCTTAATAATCTCACGGAGTGCCCTCTTAATAAGATGAACCTTGCAAATCTATATAAACATTTAAACGACGTTCACTAGCTACGGGCAATCAGCGGTATCACATTCGTCAGTGGGGAGTAATTATTCCAATATGACTGCTCCTTTTATCAGCGATTTCATATTCGCTACGGGACAGCTTTGAGGAAAACGGTCACGCAACACAGTACCTAGGGATGTAATTAAAATTACTTCATGCGAAAAAGCATTAAAACACAATATACATACATCAGTTATTTAGGGCTGCTCAGCTTGTTAGCGTTCCTCTGTAAAAAAAAAATAAAATAAAAAGTAAACGTACCAACGATGATCCCGAACGGCTGTCATGGAACCTCCGCCCAGAACAAATGCGACGAATAATAACGAATGAAATGAGATCAACCAAAAAAGTGGGGTAACGTCTTTCATTACTAATCAGAACGTCCTAGGTCAAGGGTTCGAAATCGGCAACTGCTTCAATTTTCATTAATAATCAACACTCGCGGCCGAAGACTTCCGGCATAAAAAATCATCCTCATGTCACCAACGGCCTCGTCAGAGACGGGGGACGATCGGAGATAAGTTCAGGGCCCCTCTTGTCCTTCGGGTGGGAAGCTGTCCCTCAAGACGGGAGAAACAGCGGTGATCAATGGTATGAGGATGCATAAGACAATGGAAATCACGGCATTAAAGACACTGAATATGTATCCACAGGACATGTCCCCTGTAATTCAAAAAGTGTCTCCATTTGCAAAAGATTCCGGAATTGTCCACCATTCTGAAATCCGGAAGGGGATAGCCTAGGGGGAGGTGACCATGAGAAAAAGACTAAGTAACTAACGAAAGGATAACGTTATACGAGTCGGGGTGAGGAATGTCAGACTGTGGTAGCGAAGCTAGAAAGGCTCAGACTAGATTTAGTAGGGATGAGCGAACTGAAACGGAAAGAAGACAACGATTTCTCGTCAGACGAGTGTGGGGTAATATCAACACCAGCAGAAGTGGTATAACGGACGTAGGATTCGTTATGAATAGGGAGGTAGGGCAGCAACTTTGTGACTGTGAACAATTCAGTGATAGGGTTGTCCTCATTAGAATCGACAATAAATCAACAACGACAACGATAGCTCAGGTATACATCCCGACGTCGCAAGCTGAGGATGAAGAGATAGAGGAAGTATATGAGGATATTGAAAGGATAATACAATACGTTAAGAAGATAGACGAAAATCTAATAGTGATGGGGGAGACTAGAATCCTTTTTAGGGGAAGGAGTAGAAGAATAAGTTACAGGAGAATATGGACGTAGGACAACAGCTAATAATAACGAATACTCTGTTCAAGAATCACAAGAGAGAGAGGTATACTTGGAAAAGGCCGGATGATACGGAAGAGTTCACTTAGATTGGGTTGGAAGGCATACCCAGGAGCAGATATAGACTCAGATCACAATGTAGTAGTGATGAAGAGTAGCCTGAAGCTTGAGAGATTCCTCAAGAAGAATCAATATGCAAATAAGTGAATTACGTATGAACATGTCTAACGCTATAGCTACAGCAATAAGGAGTAGTTCAGTAGGCAGTAAAGTTGAAGTGGAATGGACATGACTATAAATTGCAATCACAGAAGCCGCAGAGATAAATATATGTACAAAGAGGTAACTTCGAAGAAACTATAGGTAACTGAAGAAACACTTCAGCCGATCGATAAAAGATGGAAGTACAAAACTGTTCATGAATATTCAGGAATACAGAAATATACGTCTCTGAGGAATGAAATTAATAGGAAATCCAGGGAAGCTAAGACGAAATGGATGCATGAAAATTGTGAAGAAATCGATAGGAAATGATTGTCGGAAGGACTGAATCAGCATACAGGAATGTGAAAATAACCTTCGGTGAAATTAAAAGCATGGTTTGTAACATTAAGATTGCAACGGGAATTCCACTGTTAAAACCAGAAAAGAGAGCAGATAGGCGGAAAGATTATTTTTATGGCCTCTAGGAAAGGGAAAGTTCGATGTGATACAAGAAGGAACAACAGTCGGTTTAGAAGAGATATGGAATCCAATGTTAGAATCAGAATTTGTAAGAGATTTTGAGGATTTGAGATCGAGAAGACAGAAGGGATACATAACATTCCATTGGGGGAAGTAGCAACAAAGCTACTATTCACGTTCGTGTGCAGAATTTGAGAGTTTGGCGACATAATATTTTACTTTTTACTTCCGGAAAAATATCATCCACACAATTCCGAAGACTCCAAGAACTGACAAGTGCGAGAATTATCGCACAATCAGCTTAACAGTCCATGCATCCAAGGTGCTCAGTAGAATAATATACAAAAGAATGGGAAAGAAAGTTAAAGACGTGTTAGATGACGATCAGTTTGGCTTTAGTATAGGTAAAGGCACTAGAGAGGCTGTTCTGACGTTGCCGTTGATAATGGAACCTACACTAAAGACAATCCAAGACAGGTTCATGGGATCTGTTGACCTGGAAAATGTGTTCAACCATGAAAAATCGTGCTATATGATCGAAATTCTAAGAAAAATACGATTGATCTGTAGGACGAGACGCGTAATATACAATATGTACAAGATCCAAGAGAGAATAAAAAGAGTGGGCTACCAAGAACGAAATGCTCGGATTAAAAGGGGTATAAGACAGCGATGTAGTATTTCGCCCTTACTGTTGAATCTGTACACCGAAGAAGCAATGATGGAAATAAAGGGAAGCTTCAGGAGTGAGACTGCGATTCAAGGTGAAAGGATATCAATGATACGATTCGCTGATGATATTGCTATAATGAATGGAAGGTAAGAATAATTACAAGATCTGCTAAATGGAATGGACAGTCTAATGAGTGCATAATATGGATTGAGAGTAAATCGTAGAAAGACGAAATTAATGAGAAGTAGCAGAAGTGACAAAAGCGAGAAGCTCAACGTCAGGTTTGATGGTCACTAAGTAGATGAAGTTAAGAAATTCTACTACCTAGTATGTCGGACGGAACAAGGAGGACATCAAAAGCATACTAGCACTGGCAAAAAGATAAATTAGCGGCCAAGAGAAGTCTACTAGCATCAAACATAGGCCTTAATCTTGAAGAAGAAATTTCTGAGAATGTAGGTTTGGAGCACGGCATTCTCGGACTGTGGGAAAATCGAAACAGAAGTGAGTCGATGCATTCGAGATATGGTGCTACAGACGAATATTCATTGGTTGGTTGGTTTGTCGTCCGACACCGGAGGTAGGGTGCTGGGGGTTTCAAAAGTCTAACAAGATGTGGATGACACTCATGTAGGAACCACAGCGACAGGCGAGATGGGTTCTCGCAAGGATTGAGGCGCCCGTGTGTGTGTGTGTGTGTGTGTGTGTGTGTGTGTGTGTGAGTGTGTGTCTGTGTGTGTGTGTGTGTATGTGTTAGCCAAGTAAGGCGGATGCAGAGCCGGTGAGGAACAACGGCGCCCCTGGTAGTGACTTGCATAGATGAGCGCCGCACATTCTTAAGTTGAAAGTTAGGTGGACTGATAAGC
Organism: Schistocerca piceifrons; assembly: GCF_021461385.2. NCBI lineage: Eukaryota > Metazoa > Arthropoda > Insecta > Orthoptera > Acrididae > Schistocerca > Schistocerca piceifrons. Next base: position 974,135,403 of record NC_060139.1, on the reverse strand, counting down.
AATGAGGAGATACTGAATTAAAGAGGAAATTGATATGTGGAAAAAACTGACAAGGAGGAACAACAGGATATCTACACTACTCGCGATTAAAATTGCTACACCACGAAGGTGACGTGCTACAGACGCGCAATTTAACCGAAAGGAAGAAGATGCTGTGATAAGCAAATGACTAGCTTTTCAGAGCATTCACACAAGGTTGGCGCCTGTGGCAACACCTACAACGTGCTTCCAACCGATTTCTCATGCATAAACAGCAATTGATCGGCCTTGCCTGATCAAACGTGGTTGTGATGCCTCGTGTAAGGAGGAGAAAAGGAGGAGAAATGCGTACCATCACGTTTCCGACTTTGATAAAGGTCTGATTGTTGCCTGTCGCGATTGCGGTTTATCGTATCGCAACACTGCTGCTCTCGTTGGTCGAGATCCAATGACTGTTAGCAGAATATGGAATCGGTGGGCTCAGGAGGGTAATACGGAACGCCGTGCTGGATCCCAACGGCCTCGTATCACTAGCAGTCGAGATGACAGGCATCTTATCCACATGGCGCTAACGGATCGTGCAGCCACGTCTCGACCCCTGAGTCAACAGATGGGGACGTTTTCAAGACAACAACCGTCTGCACGAACAGTTCGACGACATTTGCAGCAGCATGGACTATCAGCTCGGAGACCATCGCTGCGGTTACCCTTGACGCTGCATCACAGACAGGAGCGCCTGCGATGGTGTACTCAACGACGAACCTGGGTGAACGAATGGCAAAACGTCATTTTTTCGGATGAATCCAGGTCTGTTTACAGCATCATGATGGTCGCATCCGTGTTTGGCGCCATCGCGCTGAACGCATATTGAAAGCGTGTATTTGTCATAGCCATACTGACGAATCACCCGGCGTGATGGTATGGGGTTCCATTGATTATACGTCTCGGTCACCTCTTGTTCGCTTTGACGGCACTTTGAACAGTGGACGTTACATTTCAGATGTGTTGTAACCCGTGGCTCCATCCTACATTCGATCCCTGCGAAACCCTATATTTCAGCCGGATAATGTTGTTGTTGTGGTCTTCAGTCCTGAGACTGGTTTGATGCAGCTCTCCACGCTACTCTATCCTGTGCAAGATTCTTCATCTCCCAGTACCTACTGCAACCTACATCCTTCTGAATCTGCTTAGTGTATTCATCTCTTGGTCTCCCTCTACGATTTTTACCCTCCACGCTGCCCTCCAATACCAAATTGGTTATCCCTTGATGCCTCAGAACATGTCCTACCAACCGATCCCTTCTTCCGGTAAAGTTGCTCCACAAACTTCTCTTCTCCCCAATCCTATTCAATACTTCCTCATTAGTTATGTGATCTACCCATTTAATCTTCAGCATTCTTCTGTAGCACCACATTTCGAAAGCTTCTATTCTCTTCTTGTCCAAACTATTTATCGTCCATATTTCACTTCCATACATGGCTACACTCCATACGAATACTTTCAGAAATGACTTCCTGACACTTAAATCAATACTGGATGTTAACAAATTTCTCTTTTTCAGAAACGCTTTCCTTGCCATTGCCAGCCTACATTTGATATCCTCTCTACTTCGACCATCATCAGTTATTTTGCTCCCCAAATAGCAAAACTCCTTTAATACTTTAAGTGTCTCATTTCCTAATCTAATTCCCTCAGCATCACCCGACTTAATTCGACTACATTCCATTATCCTCGTTTTGCTTTTGTTGATGTTCATCTTATATCCTCCTTTCACGACGCTATCCATTCCATTCAACTGCTCTTCCAAGTCCTTTGCTGTCTCTGACAGAATTACAATGTCATCGGCGAACCTCAAAGTTTTTATTTCTTCTCCATGGATTTTAATACCTACTCTGAATTTTTCTTTTGTTTCCTTTACTGCTTGCTCAATATACAGATTGAATAACATCGGGGAGAGGCTACAACCCTGTCTCACTCCCTTCCCAATAACTGCTTCCCTTTCATGTCCCTCGACTCTTATAATTGCCATCTGGTTTCTGTACAAATTGTAAATAGCCTTTCGCCGGATAATGCACGACCGCATATTGGAGGTCCTGTACGGGCCTTTGTGGATACAGAAAATATTCGACTGCTGCCCTGGCCAGCATATTCTCCAGATCTCTCCCCAATTGGAAACGTCTGGTCACTGGTGGCCGAGCAACTGGCTCGTCACAGTACGCCAGTCACTACTCTTGATGAACTGTGGTATCACGTTGAAGCTGCATGGGCAGCTGTACCTATAAACTCCATCCAAGCTCTGTTTGACTCAATGCCCAGGCGTATCAAGGCCGTTATTACGGCCAGAGGTGTTTGGTTGTTCTGGGTCCTGATTTCTCTGGATCTATGCACCCAAATTGCGTGAAAATGTATTCACATGTCAGTTCTAGTATATTTGTCCAGTGAATACCCGTTTACCATCTACATTTCTTCTCGGTGTAGCAATTTTAATGGCCAGTAGTGTATGAAGACATCAGGAAATGACTTATATTGTACTACATGGAGCTATGGAGCGAAAAAACTGTAGAGGAAGGCTGAGCTTGGAATACATCCAGCAAATAACATTGGTTGCAAGTGCTACTTTGAGATGAAGAGGTTGGGAAAGGAGAGGAATTCGTGGCGGGCTGCATCAGTCCGGAGACAGATGCCTCAAGAAAACAAAAAATAACAAATACATACAGTGATGTGACAAAAGTGGTTGGTTATCTCCTAATATCGTGGCGGACCTCCTCTTTGCCTGGCACAGTGCAGCAGCTGGACATGGCTTTGATTCAACAAGCAGAAATTTTGTACCATGCTGCATGTGTAGACGTCCATAATTGCGAAAGCATGGCCAGTACAGGATGCTGAGCAAAGTCCAATACATGTTGGATGGGGTTCATGTTGGGCGATGTGTGTGTCCAAATCATATGTTCGAATTTTCCAGATTGTTCTTCAAACCAATCACATCATACATTAAGCTTCCATCGTTGTCTTCCATCGTTGTTTGGGAACATGGTGTAAATGGTGTTTAACTACCCGAACATAACCATTTACAGTCAATAATCGGTTCAGTTCGTCCAGAAGACCCAGTCTATTTTTATGTAAACAAAGCCCACACCATTATAGAGCAACCACCAGCTTGCACATTGCCTTATTGACAACTAGGGTCCATGGCTTCGTCGGGTCTGCTCCACATGCAAACCCTAGCATCAGTTGTTACCACACCTGACCAGGCCATGATTTTCCGATTCACTGAGCGATATGGTGACGAGCCATGGAGAGGCGCTGCAATCGACGTCGTGCTGTTGGCAAAGGCACTCGCTTCGGTCGTCTGCTGCCACAGCCCATTAAGGCCAGATATCATTGCACTGTCCTAACGTGTACGCTCTTCGTCTGTCACTCATTGATTTCTACGGATATTTCCCCAGTGTTTGCTTGTGTGATAGTACTGACAACTCTATACAAACGCCGCTGCTCCCGGCCGATGTGTGAAAGCCGTCGATGTCTGTATTGTGACTAATTCCTGAATTTTGGTATTCTCGGCACACTTTTAACACTGTGGATCTCGGAGCTGTGACGACTTCAGGAACGGAATGTCCCATGCGACTAGCTCCAACTACCGTTCCGCGTTCAAAGTCTGTTGACTCCCGTCGTGTGGTCAGAATCACGTCGGGAACCTTGTCTCATGTATCACTTGAGTACAAATGACAACTCTGCCTATGCACTGCCCTTTTGTACCGTGTGTACGTGATACTGCACTCCCTCTGTATGTGTTTGTATTGCTGTCTCACAAATTCTGTCACCTCAGCGTATGTATACACTTTACAGGCATGCTAAAATTTACGATTAGTACCTGTATCTTACACATTCTGCAAGTGTGCCACTCATTTTGAAAGTAAACCTGTGTTTTGTTATTACGAATCTTGTTTCTGCCCGGAAATGTATCTCCAAGCACTGAATACGACCCATTTATAACGCAGTCCGATTAGAAATTTTAAGCTGCGGAGTTTGTCAAAACTTACGCAAAACGCGGCAATGGTGGTGGATGGGGTGGAACGATTGAGGGGGTTTCATCGGTTGTAACACAAATGTTTTCGCTTATAATATTAACTGCAGACATAATAATATGCAGCCGGAATTTGGCTCTATAGGCTCAGTTGGTGCGAGACAAAAGTAATCGTTGTCGGTTGCCAATAACATTTAATAAACTGAAAAGGGAGAGCTTGTGTGGTGGTAACAATGACCTGCGATGGCTCTCTCCCTACTGCTGTGCATCTTGAAGCACTGTATTGGAAACGTCTGATCTGATTTGATGAAGTTTTGTTACAGAAGATAATTGCAAACGCTTGTAACGTATTGTGAGGCGGCGGGTAAAAGTTAATTATCTGTTTGTTCGCCGTTTTTCTCACGCGAGCCTGGCAACTATTTTTGTGGTCAGCCAGAAAGCGATGGAAAACATACTGACCTTAGTTTCCAGTCTACACGGCCACATTACAGTCCAGTCCACTGAAAGAAAAGTTTCTATCCTCCTACTTATGTGTGGGATCAGAACCATGATTTTAAATAAAAATATAAAGTTCTAATCAAAATTGTTTACGGAAAGTTTCTCATATGCAACACTTGGAAATTCACTATTTTCAATTGAAAATAAGTCTTTCTATTGTAACAGCGCATTTAGCAGTCCAGAGGCGACCTCTACGGTACGTTCGTACCAGAGTGTCTTTCGCCCTGACTAAACTCAATGAAAGTTTGCAATAAATATTCCAAATTAATGCTCGCCATAAAAGTTGAAATAAAGTCACCACTTGCCAGGCGGAATTGTAATTCTCACAGACGGCCCACTAACATTTACTTTGGCGAATTCTAAGCGATCCAGGAATGTGTACAGTCCTCGCGAGTTCACAATCCGTTTTTACAGCAAAATACGCGCTTTGACACAGTTCGGCTATGACGTCATCCGAAGCAGAGCGAGATCCGACGTTTGACAGACGTGGATCTTACCGTGGCTGAGTGCGAAGTGAACCTTCCTACCGCCTCTCGGGGTGTATTTATATAGGTCTCGGAGCGGACGGCCAAGGGAACATCTGTTGTCTACAGTTATCTGGACACTGCAGCAGCCTCCGAACGACCGCTTTTTCGGGCACATAAACCTTAATAACATAGTTACAAATTACTTAAAAAACTTCTTGATTTTTATTTGTATACTGTTGAGCTGTCTTAAATCACCGAAAAAGTTTCAGCTCGCTAGAATGAAAACTTTGCCTTCTAGAATTTTTATACTGGAACTAACGGTAAATCGTTACCTCTGAACCCTATCTTTACAAGAACTTACGTCAGCAGTTATTAATATTACAACTCTCAAATTTAGTATAGCTCTATCATTTGGTATGTTTTATCATCCACTTTAACCAAAATTCTCTATCACTAAAATCACAGGTACTTAATCTACAACAATTGGGTGCATTTCAGCTACAAAATTGATTTTTACTTAATTACTCAAAAGCTATAAGAAGTAGCTTAACGTGGTCTTTCAGTTATTATTTTTGGGGTGAACTGAAGCATAAAACAAATTTTCGTGTTCGAAGTCTATTATTTAGCGTTTTTGATCTTTCCTAAAAATGTGGATTCAGGTGTAAATATTTGCTATATGGTTTTGGAAACCTGCACCACTTATTTCTGAGCTCTAACTGCACCTTCTGACCAAATTTTGGCTTTCTAGCTTCATTATTTAGCACCACTTGTTTTTCTCTTAAAACAGCAGTTTTACGTAAACTATTCAGCCTAGAACATTAAGACTTGGTATTTGGAACATTATAACACTAAACTACATTTTAACAAAGTTTTAAACATAAATTTTGATTTTTAATTCCATACTTAACTGTAGTGAAATACTTGCCCGCTACGCCCAGACGTGTTAACGTGACGTGGCGCTGCTAGTATCTTACACGTGATACAGCGCACCGGCCGCGGTGGCCGAGTGGTTCTAAGCGCTTCAGTCCGGAACCGCACGACTGCTACGGCCGCAGGTTCGAATCCTGCCTCGGGCATGGATGTGTGTGATGTCTTTAGGTTAGTTAGGTTTAAGTAGTTCTAAGTTCTAGGGGAATGATGACCTCAGATGTTAAGTCCCATAGTGCTCAGAGCCATTTGAACCATTTGATATAGCGCTTGCTTTGCTTCAGTGTGTTTCGTAACTCTGAGTACATTGCAATATAGATGAGTGGACTACTTTCCGTATGAAGCAAATTTTAATTACTCATCCCTGTGGTTGGGCACACGTGATGCCTTCCTATGAACACATCTATTAAAACATCTACGTTTTAACTATAACTTCATCACAACACATATATGAAACCTACTCAAGCCTTCAGTTGCAGCCAATCCATCGCGATTATTATTCACCGTTTTATAGTATTAGCGTCCCTAGATCCTCTCTGCGAGCAATATAGTGGTTCTTTTGATTCACCGGGTGATTGTGATTAAACTCTCAAAACGCTGTAGAAATAACACCACTGGTCAATAATGACGTCAAATTACGACGGAATATTATCGAAGAAGGGGGAAAACGTAGGGCAGAAGAAAAAAAAAATAGTGTGGAAATTTATCAGTAGATGGTGTTGTATGTGTCTGAATACGTAAATTAAAACACCTGTCATGCGCACGACCCGTTGAAGTTGGTGTAAACACGCCGGGTACCCGTCTCTTCCTCCTTTCGCGTCTGCGACGTTCGCCATGACTGTCTCAATGCAGGGTCGTGCTCTGCTCGTAAAGCTGTATTACAACAATGATAACTGTGCACACGTCGCTCTACAGACGTTCTGGGCACTGAAGGGTTTGGAAAAAGGCGTTGGTCCAATGACTGCAGTGGATCTGGAGGAAATGATTGCTAAATTCGAAAAGACGGGATCTTTTGGTGTGAAACCTGGTAGAGGGAGGAAACGAACTGACTCGACGCCAGTGGAAACAGTGGCCACAGCAATGCAGGGAGGTTGGTGGTGTGCAAATGTGTAGTGCACGGAGAATTGCCCGATTATTGGACATACCGTGAGCCCAGAGCGTAAAATCCTACGGAATATCCTTCCTTGTCACCATTACAAAACTACTCATGTGCACGAGTTGCTTCCTGTTGACGTGCCAGCAAGTGAGGCCTTTGCTTTAGAGTTTCTTGCTTGCGTAGAAGTGGACAATGATTGGCCGTGGAAAATTTTGTGGACAGACGAAGCCCATTTCCATTTGACAGTGTATGTCAGTACACAATTGTCGATTACGGGCAGAGGAAAATCCACACGCAAATCAACCAGTACCACTTCATCCTGAAAAGGTCACTGTGTGGTGCGCGTTTACGGCATCATCTATCATGCGGCCATATTTTTTGGAAGAGACAGGTCCTATTACCTGCACCTCCACTGGTAAGCGCTATGAGTGTCTTTTGCGCAACCATCTCATTCCAGATCTCCAACAGCGCGGATGTGTGGATGGGATCATTTTTATGCAAGATGGCGCACGTCCGTACATAGTAAATCAAGTTAAGCTACTGCTTAAGCGTGATTTGTGAAATGCTAGAATTATCATCCGCCATTTCCCTGTATCCTGGCCGTCCAGATCACCTGATGTTAATCGGTGTGACTTCTGGCTGTTGGGTTACCTGAAAGACATTGTGTTCAGGGTTCCGACTGCATTGAAGGCACGCATTGCGCAACAATTTCTGAACGTGATCACGGAAACACTTCGATCAGTTGTGGGACATGCTGCTTCTCGATTTCAAACTGTTGCAGAAAACAGTCGACAGAATATTGAAAATGTTTTGCGCCAGTCAAACGGAAATTAATAATCCTATTTGATTTAATTTATGCTTCTTTATGCGGTTTCTGACCTCAGGACAATTAACAACTGATATTAGTGATGCTTTGTATGCAGTTTTTGGCCTCTGGACAGTTAAAAACCGATTTTTCCCATCCGATGTGCCGTGGTGGATGGGCTTACATAGCTAACACTATCACACATGTACACCCGTGCACACTGAGTAGTACAGTTTGTTTAATGTCAAAGGTACACCTTAGGTTGCATGATTCATTTGCCACTTGTTGTCGACCAGTATTAAATTTTGGCCGGCCGGAGTGGCCGTGCGGTTCAGGGCGCTACAGTCTGGAGCCGAGCGATCGCTACGGTCGCAGGTTCGAATCCTGCCTCGGGCATGGATGTGTGTGATGTCCTTAGGTTAGTTAGGTTTAATTAGTTCTAAGTTCTAGGCGACTGATGACCTCAGAAGTTAAGTCGCATAGTGCTCAGAACCATTTGAACCATTTTTTTTAAATTTTGATGTTTACAGCGCCATCTACTGTTACATTTCGTAACTATTTTTCTTCTACCATACGTTTTCCTCCTTTTCTGATAATATACTGTTGGAACTTGACGTCATTCTGAACAGTGGTGGTATTTCTACAGTGGTTTGGAAGTTTTTGATTATAATCACAATGTATGTCAGGCCTCTTCAGACTTTTAAGGAGGCAGGTATGGTAAATCCGCTGTTGATGCAGTGCAGACTAAATTTTGCTGTGAGTAGCAGTTAGAAATAATATAAGAGGATTTACTTTGATGTAGCTCACCTTTTATCAACCTTGCGAAATAACACACAGAAACACAACACATACTGTTTCATGTAGCTTTCAGGAATTTTTTATTCGTCCTGAATTAAAACAAACTATGTCAGCCCGAGAGATATAAGCGAGTATTTAATTAATCTACTACAAAAAACAAACGCAAACAAACAACATAAACGCTACTGTGAATCGCGAAACTAAACGTATTTATTTAGCCTGGCGTATTGTAATATGACAAATTTTCGTAATGTTATATCAATTTGTCTTTTTCCCTTTGTATCATATTTCAATCATTTTAATTATATATGGATTGCTTAATATTAATAGACTTTCTGGATTATTTTTCGGAAAGCTAATTTCAGATATAGGTACTAGTTTTCCACGAAATGTATTGAATTTTGCTTTGGAAAATTTTTCCATGCAAAACGTGAACCACATAAATCATACACCAGTTTCAGTTCGCAAAAAAACGAGCTACGGGCGGCGTTCAATATGTAACGCAACGCTTTTTCTCTTAAGGCTGGTAGTTCTTATTCAGGATTCATTACATTGTTCCAACACTCTTTTGGCTTCAAAACTCTGCCTTTCAACACAAACTACGTTCAATGCTACAACGTTACGGCACCTTACTGAGAGGTTGTAACGTTCCCTGGCAGCACACACACACTATTAATAAACTAAAATGTAATTGTACTGTATACGCCGCTATGAAGCAATTTGTATATACTGTAATTATTTAACAAAAAATATTATTTAATTTTGTATAAAGGACATTCGTTATTATTGTAATATTTTCTGGAATAATATTATCGATGTATTTATGATTGTAATATTTCTATACTCATAATGTAATTACGAAATGTGTCAATATCTGCGATAACAAAAATGTAAAATACAGCCGCAGATTGCAAAGAGACATTAACGGTATAAATAGGAATACATAGTGTGCATTCTTTGTCGTCTTCCTCGAGAGCTGAGAGAGAGATGAACCTGTGACGTAGCATTTTATGAATGGGTAGACTTCATCTGTCTGTATCTAGATTTAGCCGCCATTAGAGGAGAAATTACAAACTAATATAAGTTGAATTATTGTTGTGGTCTAAATACATTATAATTTATCAAAAGTGTGTGTTACTAATGTAAATTAGCTTGCCCATGTCATCTATAATATTTCTTTAAGGAATTTTCAGCATTTTTAGCGGTGTTGCTGGGCTGTGCCGCGACCGAACGATTTGCAGCGGCGGCACATTTAAAGAATTGTTCCGCTTAGAAAAATTAACCAAACCTGTAAATCGGGAGCAGATAAAAATTAGCAGTGAATTAAGAAAATGTTTTTCTTTTACAGCGATCCAGAGACTGACGGAATTTATTACTAGTTTCACATTTGTGCATTCATAGGCGGATAGTTAACGTTGAAATTTAACAATTTGTTGGTTCTTTCAAATAACTTAAATGTATAGTGAAGTGTGTTTATCAATGATAACTAAACGTCGGCTTGGCAATATTTAACCATTTTCTGCTAATAGAGACAGTCTTGTGTTCCATAGCTAACGCCGGGAAGGAATTCAGTAAATATTTTTTTAAAAAAAAAAGAAAACCCCACTGCATTTAGAAAATGTGTGCCAAGGCCGAATTATGTAAAAGATATAATTCTCAACTAAATATTCTTAATCAGTTAATATGAATTTATCAGCATGAGAGGGTTGACTAAGTTCACGTAATTTTAAATGTACTTAATTCTGTCTAAATGAATTTTTATTACCACACGTAAATAAGGAGTTCTACAACAAAGTTCGTACTGACTGAAAGAAAGAGCAAACAAGAAATAACAAAAAACAAATTTAAAAAAGGGTAACATTTGAAAACAAAATCATTTTATTTTATATTTATTTTTTTTAATTTAATTTAATTTCATTAAAAGGTCCAGTATACCCGCTTGGTACCACTGTACTGCTCGACGTCAGAGCCCACGTCTTGCTGCATCAGCAGCCTCACCATCATTCAAATACTGTTTCCGGCGGGCCACATCCTTCATCAGGCCAAACAAATGGAAGTAGGTCTGTAGCGTGGATGAGGAAGTACGGTTCAATGAAGTTTTGTGACCTCCTATCGGGTCCGCAGACTTGAGTAAGGCCTTGCGTTTTCATGGATAAAAAGATCGTTCGCATTTTTATGGCGACAAACACAGTGAATCCGTTTCTTCGGTCCCTGAGGGTAGTACAATACACTTCAGAATTGACCGTTGGTCGATGAGGGAGGACACCAAACAGAGTAAAGACCGTCGCCATGATAATGCCGGCTGAGAGTGCGGTTTTGAAATTTGTCTTCGCTTGAGAGGTTGTCTGGCGCCACTCGGTGAATTACAGTTCTCTTTCCTCATACGAGTGATGAAGCCTTGTTTCATCGCCTACGACCATGTTCACCAAAAAATTGTAACGGTCAGCCTCGAAACGCGCAATCAGTTCGTCACAAATGGCTCTTCGTTTCTCTTTATTGTTAGGCGGCGAGGAAACAAGTGGGCTAACACTTTGAGTAACCCAAATGGTGGACGAGTGAGTCAGACGTCCAGTTGTGCTGCGTATTGCTTAGCTTTGACCCATCGGTTACCTCGAATGAGAGTGTCCGCGTGTTGCAACATTGCAGGAGTCTCAGCTGTGTGCGGCCGGCCAGCACGCGGGAAATCTGACAGGTGTGCGCGACCTTGTTGCGATGATGACAGGCGCCTTGCCCAACGACTCACCGTGGTTTTGTTCTTTGCCATGTCTCCGTAGATATTATGCAAGTGCCTATAACTATCTGAGATTCTCTGCTTTTCCGTCAAAAGGAACTCAATGACAGTTCTCTTATCGGATTGCACCTCCGATACAGACGCCATTTTGAAGGCTACGTATAGCACCGCCACCCATCGGAAATTTGTGGGGCTATAGGGGCTGAAGTGGGAAAATTCTACGATGTTTCATATCAAATTCCGTACTTTTTCAACCGAAACTAGCGGAGAAAAAAATTTATTATGTTACTTCTTGAACGCCGCTCGTAAATCTGAGCAGCAAGACAGGTGGACTCGACTACTGTGGAGCACCACTGCCATTGTATCAAACATTTCGACAGTCAACTGGTTTCCGCAAAAGCTTTTGACTTAGAAAGAAGTATCCACACACCTTTCACTTGGTATTTCCAAGTCCCATCAGAAAAGTTAGATATTCATAACTCATTTACAAGAGTCATAGCAAACACTTAACTATGCCGTATTAAGCAGAATCAGGAGGAAGTTTGCTTTATCTTAATAGTATACGCCCATCACCCTGCCGGATATAACGACGTAGCCTGGCATGAGAGCCGTACTTGGCGGTGTTTGCGCAGCAATAGTCGATTCCGGCAGCCTCGCCCTTAAACTTAAGCATGTGTCTCGGACACTTCCGAGATAAGTTTCAAAGACAATATTAACAAGCGTTAAACACGATGTTCCGAAATGATCTTCACAACTTTGACTAAGTATGTTTCAGAAATGGAGACAGGTAGAAAGGTGTTTGACATGCGATCTGAAGTTTTCCCGGCGTATTTCCAATTTGAACAGTTCTCGGGTATCCGACGGGGTGGCGTCGTAATTTCTCCACAATATTTCGGCAGACGTACACGCTGCCATCTCCAGGTGGTTCCTGACGAATGCTGAGCCGTTCCTCTCGGCGCCCTATATATACTAGCCGTTATCCCCTCCACCGTTCCTCTCCTGGTGTCTTTGGTGCGGCCGGCGCGGCGGCTACTGGAGGTGGTGGGGGAAGCGGCGCCTGGATCTGAACTGGGGTCTGTAGTCTCCCTGCTGCCACCGTCGGGGGCGGTCCTCGATCTCTAGGACTGCATCTTTCTCTCCAGGCTGAGTGCAGGGTTCCAAGCCTGACTAAGTTGAAGGTCGCTGTCTTTATTAATTAGATCGTCCTGTAGTCGGATTTCGATGGCCTCTTGAGTAACGCAGTCCCAGAAGTAGGAGGATTGACAGAGTATGCGGTTCCAGAGATCGAGGACCCCCCCCCGACGGTGGCAGCAGGGAGACTGAAGACCCCAGTTCAGACCCAGGCGCCGTTTCCCTCACCACCTCCAGTAGCCGTCGCGCCGCGCCGGCCGCACCAAAGACACCAGGAGAGGAACGATGGAGGGGGTAACGGCTAGCATATATATGGCTCCCAGAGGAACGGCACAGCATTCGTCAGGAACCACCTGAAGATGGCAACGTGTACGTCTGCCGAAATATCGTGGAGAAATTACGACGCTACCCGGTCGGGTACCCGAGCCCTGTTCAAATTAGAAAGGTGTTGTTTGCTGCGATGGTAGAGTTTGAGGAATGATTGATAGGGACCATATCTGACACCCAGTTCCAGTGGAACTTTCGGACATGTTGCAGAAGCACGCCAGTATCATATCCGACAATGACGAATACAAGAGGTTCACAGAATCCGTAAGTGTCACTAAGAAAACGTGGGGGCGTCCGAGCAAAATAATGCAGATGTGGAACAGGTGCAACATGTCTGTATCCAGAGCCCAGCCAATTCAACCCGTCACGAAATTTGCAGCTGCCATCAATCACGGTGCACAGGGTGCTAAAAAAGATACTGTAGCTTCGTGTCTCCAAGGTGCAGTTGCGCTATGCGTTTGAACCCGAATTGAGACAAAGCGCAAATCTTCTGCCATTGAGATTCCGTGTCTTATCGACGATGCCTGGAGACGTGCACAAGTCGCAGAAGTAACTAATGTAACCGCTCACGACATATCCTGGTTCGAGTCCCGGTCTGGAACAACTTGTCATGTGTCACGAACAGCTGATGTCAATACACGATATTTTTTGCAACCAAAATAAAATAATAACAGTCTTCTTACAGATCTCCCAACTCAGATGATTCATTGAAAGATTTCTTGATGTCTTCAGCTCCCATTCTCTATACAATTTCAAGTATTTTATGGATGACTTTTAGTAGTAAATTATGTCACGTATGTCGTTGCTCCTATGACTAATGTTATGCTCATAAAATAAATCCGAGATGTTCACACTATTTTAGGAGCACGTAACCTTCGAGCGATTGTTGCAATGCTAAGGCCGAAATTGTAAATGAAATGAAGAGAATGGCAGCTGAAGGCATCAAGAAAACTTTCAAAAGATTCATCGCAGCTGCAGACCGTATCACATTGAAAATTATAGACTTAAATGATTCACTTGCTGAAAGTTCAAAGGAAACTTGAGTTTAATCTGAAACACATACCCAACTCATATAATCGTAATCGGTGGTGACTTCAATGGAACCTCGATCATTGGCGAAAATACACATTTAAATCCGGAGGTACACATAAAACATCCAAAATTGTGCTAAAAGTGTTCCCTGAAAATTATATATAACAATTACTTCATGAACCTGCTCGAACACTAAGTGTGGAAACACACTTGACCTCTTAGCAACAAATAATCCTAGCTAATAACAAGCATCAAAAAGGATACAGGGATTAGTCCAAATGGTTCAAATGGCTCTGAGCACTGTGGGACTGAACATCTATGGCCATCAGTCCCCCAGAACTTAGAACTACTTAAACCTAACTAACCTAAGGACATCACACAACACCCAGTCATCACGCAGGGATTAGTGAACACAGAGCTGTCGCAGCCACACTGAATAACGTTAACTCCCAAATCCACCAAATGTAAACGAAAAATAGATCAGTTCAACAAAGCAGATAAAAAGTCGTTTGCCACCTTCCTGAGAGACAATCTCCACTCCTCCCACAGTAACAATGTAAGTGTAGACCAGATGTGGCTTGAATTAACAGAAATAGTACCGACACAGATTAAGAGATTTATACCAAATAAATTAACGAACGGCGGAGCTAACCCCCATTGCTACACAAAAATGGTCTGAACACTGTTGCAGAAACAATGAGAAAAGTGTGCCAAATTTAAATCAACGAAAAATCCCTAAGATAGATGAACTTTTACAAATACTCGGACTTCACAGTGCGAGGTCCTTGTAATACTTTCCCATATGATACTTTGTCTCGAAACTGGCAGAAAATCCAAAGAGATTTTAACTGTATGTAAAGTATGCTAGCGGCAAGATACAATCAGTGCCTTCTCTACGCGATGACAATGGAAACACTACCGATGATAGTGCTGCTAAGGGAGAGTTACAAAACACAGTCTCCCGAAATTCCTTTACCGAAGAAGACAAAGTAAATATTCCAGAATTGGAATCAAAAACAGTTGCCAACACAACTAACTTAGAAGTAGATATCCTCGGAGGAGTGAAGCAACTTAAGTCACTTCATAAGAGTGTTTTCTAGTCCAGTCTGTATACCGATTATGTTCCTTCCAGAGTATGATGATGCAATAAATCAGTACTTATCAATCATATACAAAGCTTTCGACGAAACATCTATACTCAAAGACTGGAAAGTTGCACAGGTCATACCAATACTGAAGAATGGCAATAGGAGTAATCCACTAAATCATTGGCCTAAATCATTAACGTCGAATTGCAGCAGGATTTTAGAAAACGTGTTGTGTCCGAAGGTCATGAATTACCTAGAAGAAAACCGTCTATTGACACATCGTTCTGATAAAACACAACTTACTCTTTACTCACACGAAGTGTTGATTTCTATCGACAAAAGATTTCAAACTGATTCCATATTTCTAGATTTCCAGAATGCTTTTGACTCCTTACCTCACAACAGGCTTGTAATCAAATTGCATGCTTCTAGAATACCGTCTGAGCTATGCAACTGAATTACTGATTTCTTGTCAAAGGTCACAGTTCATAGTAACTGATCGATAGTCATAGAGTAAAACAGAAATGATATCTGGCGTTCCCCAAGGTAGTGTTATAGGCCCGGTGATGGTGCTTATCTATACAAAAGATTAAGAAGACAATTTGAACAACCGTCTTAGATTGTTTGCAGACGATGCTGTTCTCTATCGTCTAGTAAAGTCATGAGAAGATCAAAAGCAATTGTGAAATTACGGCAAGAAAAAAGGAATAAAAGTGAGATAGTGTTAATACTTTCATCCTTCTTTACCTCCTCTGCATTACTGCAGATGACGTCTCACTGAGCACATTTGTACTGTGCATGCAGTACACGTGAGGTGCCTAGTTGTTTCCACTGCCCTGTGTGGAATGCATAAGTTCTTGTACACTTCACTAACCTGCTGTCTTCATCATGATGATGTCCCCAGCGCAGAAAACAGCACGCAGGTTCTTGAGGCTGAAATTAACTTCACAAGGAACTGCTGCTACGAATAAAGTATAACTCATTTGGGATGCCACTCGCGTTTGTATTGATATAGACACGAGAAACTATTCTTGCTCATAACGTATTGAAGATATTTTTCCACAGTCATTATATCTGGCTAAAATAACATGAAATACATCCCGCCACAGACAACATGTCTATCTACTGGAACCGTCAGAACTGGAGAATAAAATTACATGAATCAAATACTACTATTACAGACAACATGTCTGTACCTAGCGCGGTCGGAACTGTAGTAAATAAAATTGCATGAAACAAATACTGCTGCAACAGACAACATGTCTGTCAACTGGAACGGTCAGAACTGGAGAGCCGAACTGCCCGAGACACTTCGCGCGCCAAGACAGCAAGGCGTGACCCAAACGCCACCGAAGTGCAACGTCAGTAATATCGTCAGTCTTTTGTTTTAGTAATATTTTGATTTTAATAATTTTGAAATGACTGATTGATAGCTGGCTGTTGAGAGATGTTTATTTAAAAAAATGAAGTAATTTGGATGACAGGTTTAATTAATAATAGCAACTAAAGTTTAACATTTTGGCGCCCTACCGTCTAACACAGCAGCCAATCACAGAGCAGCAGCATCGTGCAGGAGGTCTTTCTCACGGGAATGGTACCGAATCTAACATCTGTCACCGGTATCTCATCCCGCATTGCGTCATGTCTATGCTTCTTGCATCTCCACTGCCCTGGGAATAGCTTCCTGGAGCCTAATATGATGGCTGGATAAGCCAGAAATATTACAAAATGATTTGGAAAAGATAAGTGTATGGTGTAAAAATTGGCAATTGGCTCTAAATATCGAAAACTGTGAGGTCATCA
Organism: Schistocerca piceifrons; assembly: GCF_021461385.2. Classification (NCBI taxonomy): domain Eukaryota; kingdom Metazoa; phylum Arthropoda; class Insecta; order Orthoptera; family Acrididae; genus Schistocerca; species Schistocerca piceifrons. The sequence continues at coordinate 974,118,697 of NC_060139.1, read as the reverse complement.
ACATGATTCCTTAAGGAAATCAATCAAATGTAAAGGTCGCAATTTCGACTAAATACGTAGGAATTAAAAATCCAATGGCTTAAATTGGAAAGAACACATTGAAAATGTTGCGGGGAAGGCTAACCAAAGCCTGCGTTTTGTTGGCTGAACACTTAGAAGAGGCAACAGATTTACTAAAGAGACTGTCTACACTACGCTTGTCCGTCCTCTTTTGGAGTACTGCTGCGCGGTGTGAGAACCTTAACAGATGGGATTAACGAAGTACATCGAGAAAGATTAAAGATAGCAGCAAGTTTTTTATTGCCGAGGAAGACATCACTGAATCTGTGAATCAGGGAACCACTAGTTTGGTGGTAGGTTTGTGGAGGTATGTGGCTTTAGATGTATACGCACAGGTCATGTAATTCACGTAAGTAATGGGCCGCTGATTTGTGTACGCTGTGATGGAACCCGGTAGCGACCCAGACGGATTCCATAGGATTTACATCTGGTGAGTTTGGTAACAGAGACGTCAAATTGAATTCACAATAATGTTCCTCAAATAAGTGTAAGACGGTTCTGGCTCCGACACACCGGCAACTATGTTGCTGAAAGATGACATCACTGTAGAGGAAGACATCAATCAGGAAGGAATGCATGTGCTTCGCAGCTGTCAGCGTGTCTTCGACTACTACCAGAGGTTCCATGCAAGCGCAAGAGAATGTCTCCCACAGCATAAAACTGCTACCATCAGCCTTCGTCCGTAGCGCGCTGCACGTTTCGATTGTCCGTGGAGACGAACATTGACCTATGATAGCAAAAATGTAATACATCGGAAGAGCGGATATGTTCCCATTAATCGACGGTCGAATCCCGATGGTCCCGTGTCCGAAAAAATCGTAACTGGCGATGTTGTTCGGTCACCATGTAATTTTATGGAGGTGGTCTGCTGCAGAGCTACATGTTCAACACACGATGGACGATGTGCATCGAAACACTTGTGTGTGCACCAGCATTGTGCCCTTTCGGCAGAGGTGCCACAAATCGCCATCTATCCTACTTTAAAGAGGATACAAGCCTCTGAACCCCACGTCTGTGAAGAGTCGTGGACGTCCAACCATTTAGCGCCTAGTGGTAGTTTCACTATCCTACTTCTTTTCTTAGCTGCTCAGAACAGTAGCATATGAACATTCGACCAGCTTCGCCGTTTTCGGGATAACTTGTTCACAGGCTGTGCATAATAATAATCTGTCCTTTGTCGAAGTCGCTTATCTCCATGTATTTCCCCATTTGCAGCATACGTCTTTCTCTGCGGTGATCCCCCGTCCGTATCTGTTGCGCTTACACACTACTGGACATTAAAATTTCTACATCAAGAAGAAATGCAGATGATAAGCGGGTATTCATTGGACAAATATACTATACTAGAACTAACATGTGATTACATTTTCACGCAATTTGGGTGCATAGATCCTGAGAAATTAGTACCCAGAACAACCACCTCTGGCCGTCATAACGGCCATGACACACCTGGGCATTGAGTCAAACAGAGCTTGGATGGCGTGTACAGGTGCAGCCGCCCATGTAGCTTCAACACGATACCACAGTTCATCAAGAGTGTGACGAGCCAGTTGTTCGGCCACCATTGACCAGACGTTTTCAATTGGTGAGAGATCTGGTCAATGTGCTGACCAGGGCAGCAGTCGAACATTTTCTGTATCCAGAAAGGCCCGTACTGAACCTGCAACATGCGGTCGTGCATTGTCCTGCTGAAATGTGGGGTTTCGCAGGGATCGAATGAGGGGTAGAGCCAGTGGTCGTAACACATCTGAAATGTAACGTCCACTGTTCAAAGTGCCGTCCATGCGAACAAGAGGTGACCGAGACGTGTAACCAATGACACTCCATTCCACCACGCCAGGTGATACGCCAGTATGGGGATGACGAATACACGCTTCCAATGTGCGTTCACCGCGATGTCGCTAAACACGGATGCGACCATCATGATGCTGCAAACAGAACCTGGATTCATCCGAAAAATGACGTTTTGCCATTCGTGCACCCAGGTTCGTCGTTGAGTACACCATCGCAGGCGCTCCTGTCTGTGATGCAGGACAAGGGTAACCGCAGCCATGGTCTCCGAGCTGATAGTCCATGCTGCTGCAAACGTCTTCGAACTGTTCGTGCAGATGGTTGCTGTCTTGCTAACGGCTCTTTCTGTTGACTCATGGATCGAGACGTGGCTGCACGATCCGTTACAGCCATGCGGATAAGGTACCTGTCATCTCGACTGCTAGTGATACGAAGCCTTTGGGATCCAGCACGGCGTTCCGTATTACCCTCCTGAACCCACCGATTCCATATTCTCCTAACAGTCATTGGATATCGACCAACGCGAGCAGCAATGTCGCGATCCGATAAACCGCAATCGCGATAGGCTACAACCCGACCTTTATCAAAGTCGGAAACGTGATGGTACGCATTTCTCCTCCTTACACGAGGCATCACAAGAACGTTTCACCAGGCAGCGCCGGTCAACTGCTGTTTGAGATCTGCATGAGAAATCGGTTGGAAACTTTCCTCATGTCAGCACGTTGTAGGTGTCGCCAGCGGCGTCAACCTTGTGTGAATGCTCTGAAAAGCTAATCATCTGCAAATCGCAGCATCTTCTTCCTGTCGGTTAAATTTTGCGTCTGTAGCACGTCATCTTCGTGGTGTAGCAATTTTAATGGCCAGTAGTGTGTAATTTTCTTACCGCATCACATGCCCGAAACGTCACCAGGAGGCAGTAGCGGCGGGCAGTGGTAGTAATGTTTTTGCTATTCGATGTGTAGCAGAATCAACGTAGCTTGCAGCACATGAGTAGGAGAGTTATCTAACTGAATCAGTTTGTAGCAGCCATACAATGTTTCCACTTTATGAAATGTACATTAAAACCACGAACTGCTGTTTTTATCTTTTTTTCTCTTTCTTTTTCTGAGATGTAGTATAAAAATGGATTCAGATTGGCAACAAATAACTGAAAATTACATGAGAGGAACCTGTAGACTGTCGCAAGAAATGCTATCTTGTCAATATTTAGCGTCGTGAGTGTTCAAGGCCCAGAGGTTGGTCAAATATATGTAAACACTACAAACACAAGACTCCATCACACCTAACACGGTGTAGGATAATCGTTGGCGTTGGAAACAGCTCCCAGTAGACACGGAATAGATAAATACAGGTCGTATAGGGTTTTCAAGGGAATCTTACACCATTCTTTCTGCAAAATAATTTCAAGTTCAGATAACGATGATGGAGGTGGATAGCTATCGTGGACTCTTCTCTCCAAAGAAAACCACAGAGTTTCAATGTTATTGAGAACCGTTGACTACGGTGGCAAGGGAAGATGCGACAGTTCATCCAAGTGACCAAAAAAAGTCTTAGAAGATGCCAGCCGTGTGAACAGGGGCCTGTCGTCTTGGATCTCACCATCAACATTAAGGAACAAACATTGGGCCATGGTATGGACATCAGCCATAGAGGTCACATGTTGACTGGCAGTAATTCGACCCATGGGGCCTATCGAATTCTACGATGTGGCTGCCCAAGTCGTCACCGAACCCCCGCGAAGTTTCACCAGAAGTTGGACGCAGTATGAAACATGACTTTTCCGACTAAATAACAGCCTTCCATAGCTCCACAATCCAGGTTTTATTGCTTCACCACTACGTTAATCTGTTAGGGGCATTTGAATCACTGATCGGTGGTTTTGAAATTTCAACTCGTGTTGTTTTGGTGCTGACACGATTCACGAGTCCGACATTCAGCTCTGCGGTGACATTCGCAGCTGTAGTGTTCTTATTTTTCGTCACACTCCTCTTCAATGATCATATGTAACGACCACTCAACACACACTTTCGCCTGCATTGTGGCTTAGCGGATGATGTTTTCCTCTTTAACAATTTTCTCACGTTCGAATTCACTTCCTACATAACACTCTCACTTTTCTGACATTGTTTGATACTTGCCATGAACCACTCGTGATTAAATACACTGAAGAGCCAAAGGAAATGGTACAGGCATGCCCATTCAAATAAAGAGATATGTAGCCAGAATGATATTTTCACTCTGCAGCGGAGTGTGCGCTGGTATGAAACTTCCTGGCAGGTTAAAACTGTGTGTCCGGCCGAGACTCGAACTCAAAGGTTCCGAGTTCGAGTCTCTGTCGGGCACACAGTTTTAATCTGCCAGGAAGTTTCAAAGAGATATGTACACAGGCAGAATACTGCGCTGCAGTTTGCAGCGCCTATATAGGACAAGTGTCTGGCGCAGTTGTTATATCGGTTACTGCTGCTACAATGGCAGGTGATCAAAGTTTAAGTTTACATATATATCTACGTGATTACTCTGCTATTCACAATAAAGTGCCTGGCAGAGGATTCAATGAACCACCTTCAAGCTGTCTCTCTACCATTCCACTCTCGAACGGCACGCGGGAAAAACGATCACTTAAATTTTTCTGTGCGAGCCCTGATTTCTCTTATTTTATCGTGATGATCATTTCTCCCTATGTAGGTGGGTGCCAACAGAATGTTTTCGTAATCGGAGGAGAAAACTGGTGATTGAAATTTCATGAGAAGATCTCGTCGTAACGGAAAACACCTTTGTGTTAATGATTGCCACTCCAACTCTCGTATAATGTGTCACTGTGACGCTGTCTCCCCTATTTCGCGGTAATACAAAACGAACTGCCCTTCTTTGTACTTTTTCGATGTCATCCGTCAGTCCTATCTGATGCGGATCCCACACCGCACAGCAATACTCCAGATTAGGGCGGACAAGCGTGGTGTAAGCAGTCTCTTTACTAGACCTGTCGCACGTTCTAAGTGTTCTGCCAATGAATCACAGTCTTTGGGTTGCTCTACCCACAATATTATCTATGTGACCGTTCCATCGACGATGCTGCAGATAGCGAGCAATCTCGGAAGCAAGACTGGCAGTCTTTACCATTTCCGCTAGCCGCCCGAAACCAGACAGAATCTGCTCCTGTCCAAATCGACACACGTCACTGGTACCGACATGAGCCACCACCTGCAGTTGGCTGCACCCTGTACTCTTCATAGCATCCGGAAGCACCCTTTCTACATCCGGAATGACTCCCCCCGGAATGCACACGGAGTGCACACTGGCTTCCCCTCCTGGGCAGCCATGTTCCTCAGGGGCCCCATTACGCGCCTGACGTTGGAGCTCCCAACTACCAGCAAACCCACCCTCTGTGAATGCCCAGACCTTCCGGGCCGAGAGGCTTCCTCTGGAACAGGGTGGACGACTGCATCCGGATCAGAGACATCGTCAGCCACAGATAACGCCCGAAACCTGTTCGTCAAACGAACCGGGGAGGCCCTACGATTGGCCCCTCAGAAAGTTTTTCGCTGCCTGCCAGACTTTGGAATGATCCCCCACTCGACCATGGGTGAGGGGTCAACCTCAGTGCAGGCAGTACCCGGGGCGGCCACAGCAGTGGACCAATCGGAGGACACGTGGGACGTGCTTGACGTCTCTCGCATCCACGCTTTCGATCCCCCACAGTGACATCCCTTGGTAACAGCCTCAAGCTGTGTGACGGAAGCCAAAGCGGCCTGGAGCTGTGAGCGAAGGATCGCCAACTCAGCTCGCATGTGTACACAACAATCACAGTTCCTATCCATTACTGCAATCGCTCCTGTTTGAAGCTCGTAAAAATATGCAACAAACGAACGGTGTACTCCTTGTTAACAGTGGGGAATCGAAGTGCTCTCTCACTGACAGTCTAACCGACACTGAGCTGTACTAACCAAACAAACAAAAGCCTATACGATACGAGTGTCGATAGTAATGGTGGTACTGTACACTACACTGTTATTTAAAAAAAAAAAAAAAGGTTGTGCCCAGTAAGCACTCAAACACGCAAGAAATTATAAAAATAAACTAGTAACTACCCAGATAACTGAAACTAAGTCGCTCCTGTTTGAAGCTCGTAGAAATATGTAGCAAGCGAACGGTGTACTCGCCTTATTAGTAGCAGAAACTAGCAGTGAGCTCTCGCTGACGGTCTAACCGACACTGACTGACACAGTAGGTCTGAACGTGATGTTATAGTCGGCGCACGGGCGATGTGACGCAGCATCTCTGAGGCAGCGAAGAAGTGAGGATTTTCCCGTACGAGCATTTCACGAGTGTACAGTGAATATTAGGAATCCGCTAAAACATCAAATCTCCAACATCGCTGCGGCCGGGAAACGGTCCCGCCAGAACAGGACCAACGATTACAGAAGAGAATCGTTCAACGTCACAAGTGCAACCCTTCCGCAAATTGCTGAAGATTTCAATGCCGGCCCATCAATAAGTAGCAGCGTGCGAACCATTAAACGAAACATCATCGATATGGGCTTTCGGAGCCCAAGGCCCACTCGTGCATTCTTCGTGACTCGCCTGGAGCCGTCAGCACCTACATTGGACTGTTGATGACTGCAAACATGTTGCCTGGTCGTAAGAGACTCGTTTCATATTGTACCGAGCGGATGGACGTGTACGGGTATAGAGACAGCTCATGAATCCATGGACCCTGCAGGTCAGCAGGGGATTATTCAAGCTGGTGGAGCCTCTGTAACGGTGTCGGGCGTGTGCAGGGAGTGATATGGGACTCCTAATACTTCTGGATACGACTCTGGCGGGTGACATGTACGTAAAAATCCGGTCTGATTACCTGCATACAGTCATGCCAGTTGCGCATTCCGATGGACTTGGGCAATACCAGCAGGACAATGCGACACCCCTCTTGTCAAGAATTGCGACAGAGTGTCTCCGGAAACATTCGTCTGAGTTTAAACACCTCTGCTGGCCACCAAAATCTCCAGACATAAACATTATTGGGCATATCTGGGATGAATTGCAACGTGCTGTCCAGAAGAAATCTCCAGTCCCTGGTATTCTCACGAATTTATGGACCTCCCTGCGAGAGCCATGGTGTCAGTTCCCTCCAGCACTACTTCAGACATTCGTAGAGTCCATGCCACCACGTCGTGTTGCTGAACTTCTGCCTGCTCGCGGCAGCCCTACACTATATTAGGCAGGTGTACCAGTTTCTTCGGCTCTTCAATGTATGACAGTGTGACTGGGAGGCATGGCCTGCATCTGCATTTATGTTCAAGCATACGTTTCTCGTAGTGTTCCCATATTTTTGCCCAAGCCCCGTAAGTCCACCATATTGTTTTTGATTTTATCCATGATTTTCATTTTCCTTTAGAACATTTCTCAACTAAAATTGATTTTTCGTTTGGAGCATAACGGTGCAGTAAATATTTAGCAGTTGATTAATAGTTTGCGGTGTAAATGCAGTGCTACTAACGGATGTAGGACCCAACGTTCGAAACCTGTAAAAGAGATTAACAAGAAAGTTGTTTAAAATGTTTTTTTTTTTTTTTTTCAAATTTGTGATCGATGTGAGTTTTACAAGAGTAGTTTCCTGCAGTAACAATCATAAGCTGATGCCTCTACGGTAAAAGGGCTTCTTAAAAGTTCGTTACATTGTTCTACTTTTATGCATTTTGCAACTCCTCCTTTTTCATGTAGACGTTACATGAAAATGGGACTACTTTAGCCACGTGTACTTAACTTCAGTATCACTGTAGATAGAACATGTACCGAAAGACAAAGTATATACATCTCTTCCGATCTAGGTCTTCTGAACACACAAGAAGCTCTTCTACCTTATTTTTCAATCCTCTAATGTTCTCTTAAAACGAATTAACTTTACCAGTAACCAGATGTATTGTGGTCCTATTTTGCTCTGATTTCTTTGGAGACTGCCTGTCCAGCAGACGGCCTTAAAATATTGTTGGTGTTGTGTGCATGTAGTTGCTCGTCACACTTACCTCAATAGGCTCACCATACCTGACTTTCCACCACCTATTCAGACATTGGCTGTTGGTAATTTACCCATACTTCCCAATAGCAGTATCAAGTTACTCAAGTAGATTGCAGGTTATAATTCACCTGCAACTGACCCGCGATAACGTCTGCCTGTCATAAAATATGACGAAAAATGGACATCGCCAACAACGTCCTCCCAGGGCGGATGGGGAATTGAGATCACGGCACACCCTTGTCTTGTCCAGTAAACGTGGGCTCTAAGATGCGTACCTTAACAGCTATGAACACTTGATCAGTAGAGGAGATGTTTTTCACATTAGCGAAGATGAACGAATGGTCAAAGCTCCTCAGGTATGCAATTGAAAGCCCAAGTTTATTGGACATTTTTTCTCGTTTTTTTTTACACTACAACCACTGAAAGTTACCAGCCCTACACTCTTCGCAACACAAGAACCGGTACATGTATTCAACTGTCAGAGGTATCAGAATGGTTTTCGTTTATAACTTTCGACTCGTTCGTTTCCGGTATAGGGATCCTTTCTTCAGATTAATACATTTATCGTTCTCCATCATCCTAGAAAGTCTGTAACGTCAACCCGGAATCACCCCGTGTATATGTACATTTACAGATATACGCGCCTATAACTTTAACGCTCTGTAGTCTCGTTGGATGACGTTCCCGGACATGGGTTCCTATTCAAAATACGATGTACTCACTACCATCTACAAGTCCTAGAAGTCTGTAACGGGAATTTTCGACCACCCTGTATACTGATGAAGGAAAGCTTCGAAAATCAAATAAAATCATGCCACAGTTATCCAGACCCAGAAGTATGTACTGACCACATACTTACGTTAAGCAAGTGCAACTATCGATTTAAAAGAACCAAGAGGTCTCTCAAAACGAAATGAAAGGAAGAATTGTGAGGAGAATAAACCGAAATACCTTTTGAAGAACGAATCAATAAAATAGCTAATGGAAATGGTAAAGCAATGCAGAATAATAATATGAAGATAGGGATAATTAAAGCAACAAGTGAGGTTTGAGTAAAAAGGAAACTAGGCTCGAGAAAAACTGGATGACTAAGCCTAATACAGGAAAGTAATGAGTCCCGAAAGGGAAACAATGTAAGTGACAACAAAAGAAATTTGGAGAAGTAGATACATATGTCATCGTCGTAGTCTGAGATGACAACGTGGGCCAACTTTGTGTTTGGACACCAGAATCAGCAGAAAAGCCATTCCTGATAGAATTACTATGTCGCTTAGCAAATGAGTTGGGACCGCCAGCAATCGTTTTCACGAACTTCACTATGAGCAAAGGTGCCGCTTAGCAGGTTTCATCTCACATATCATCTACGTCTTCGGGGATGTGATGAACAGAATGTCAGCAGCAATCACACATTATTTTATCCTTGCATCACGGACCATTGTTTACGTGTATGGAATATACTAGGAGAGCGATAACTACCGATATTTAAAATGGTGTAAGAAACAGGTTCCACAACTGAAATAATCATCTGCAATTACTGCACCCGTGTTTCGTTTGTTAACTCAGGTCTGTGCAGCATACACATAGAAGACTAACCACCCCTTTATATTGATGTTCATGCGTTGTGGATATGCATTCTTCCACTACGATATGCACTTTTCACATTATCCGTCACACTTTTCCAAAGTTCTTCCACTCCCTGGCCAGGGCAATTACCAGACTAGTAGCCCAGTGAGCATTTGAGGGACGTGGCTAGAGATCATCTCGTTTGATCGGCATTACCGACTTCATTTCTCGATCTTGTGGTATGTGGATGCAGCTTGTCATTTTATGTTCTAAGATAGCAGCCAAAGGTTCTGCCTGTGTGGAGTGTGTTTAGAGGACATCATGTAAGCAGCGATAGTGAAGAGAATTGCATGAATTTCAATCGTAGACTTCTCATTATGAGGTACTGTAACTGTGCATGTACTTAGTGCGTTACCTGTGTCAAACTACTCGATCACCAGGAAGTGTTCGTAGCATCAATCATTTAGATAAAATTCTTTATTCATTGTATTAATAGGATTCATATATTATAACATAAAAATTATACATAAATGAGTAAACTATATAACATTAACTACTTCTACTAATATTACCACGGTAGTTGATCATGTGTTTCTCTCGCCGCCGTGCTCGAAACTAAGCATTTTTTGTAATCCCTTGCTGTGACATTTGCGGCTGCCGCATTACGTTCTAGGTAAATGGAAATACTTAATTTTTCTAATAGGTGATGTTTAAATTTGTTTAAAGAATTGTAATGTTTAGCTTTCCTTCATTTAGTGTTTCCAAATGGTTCAAATGGCTCTGAGCACTATGGGACTTAACATCTGAGGTCATCAGTCCCCTAGAACTTAGAACTACTTAAACCTAACTAATCTAAGGACATCACACACATCCATGCCCGAGGCAGGATTCGAACCTGCGACAGTAGCGGTCGTGCGGTTCCAGACTGAAGCGCCTAGAACCGCTCGGCCACAACGGCCAACTAGTGTTTCCAGCTGGTGAAACGTTCGTTAATCGAAAATTTATATATCGTTTCTGTCTCATGTTTACGTTCGGTAGCCGAGCATCTCATACTTTATTATAGTGCTCGCCGGGACATAAGTACTACCGCTCTTCATTTATTGAATAGTTCTTTTTAATAATACTTTTAGTGTGTATTAGCCTTTCCTGTTAGTAGAAAACTAGTGTCACGTGTGATTCACGACCATATTCTGAGATCGAAGATTGACATTTCGATCAGATTGACCTCTCTATGTCAACCAGCATGGATCCAGTACACATTACTTTTCTCATATGACAGCTTCAAAGCCATGGAACAAGGCAGCCAAATACATATAGTATTCATTTACTTCCGAAACACATTTGACTGAATTCTACACCACTGCTTACCAACGATAGTGCTGTCATATAGGACATGATACGAAATTTGTAATAGGTTTGATGATTGCTCGGTAGGTAACACTCAGACTCTTTATCTTGTGTGGAGAGTCGTCGCCATATGTGGATGAAAATTCACATATACACCAGAGTGTTGGGAGTATTGCTGTTCATGTGTGGCAATGACCTGGCAGACAATATTAAGAGTAACATCAGCGTTTCGTGGTTTACAGATACGGAACAATATCATCTACAAGGAAAGAGGAAGAAGATGCTCAAATGTTATTGTATCTTCGTAGGATTGGAAAGCGGTGCAAAGACTTACATTTTGTCATAAATGTTCAGAAATGCAAAATTATGTGTTTCGCAAAATGCATAAAAGTGTAGTCGTATGACCACGGCATCGAAGAGTAACAGTTAGAACAAATCAATTTACACCGATAAACACATGGTGTAGTCATTTATGGGAATACGAGACAGAATCGTGACATAGTCACATGGACAATTCACATGGAAGACTGTTTCATTGTTAGATTTTTGTGAAAACGCAGTCAGTCTACACAGGAGTTTGCTTACAGAGCACTCATGCATCCCAACCTAGAATATTACTGAAGCGTATGGGGCCTGAATAAAATGGGATATTGAAAGTACACTAAGAAACGAAGCTCGAATGGTTACGGGTTTGTTCAACTTGCGGCACAAAGAGACGGATATGAGCAAAAACCTAGAGAAGTGAACATTAGATAGACGCCATCTACTCCGCGACAACCTACTCACAAAGTCTAGAGATCCACCAACAATTGTAGGAGCTACGAACACAGTGCAGCCTTTATCGCATCGCTCTCGTAGGGATCGCAAAGTCAAAATTATTGCAATGACAGCACATATAAAGCCATTTAAACGTTCTTCCTGTGTTCTATACGTGAATGCAAGGCGTCTGAACTTTAAAATGCAATACATTAGAGGTACCTTCTGACATACACTTCACAGTGATTGGCAGAGTATGGACGTCGGTGTAGATGTACATAAATGTGCTTGTTGCCGTCAGTCAGTTTGGGGGAAAAATTTGTGGATTGTGTTTCCGTTTTTCGCTGTAGAGAATGTAGTGGAAGGAGAGGAACTAAAAAAAAAGTACTTGATTAGGGTCTCCCATGGAGTTGCAGTTTAATCAGACAATATTCCACTCCATCTTTCCCTTGGATGGCCTACATTTCTTTTAGCAACAGGTGATTTATTTCTTACGGTTTTTGCAATTTTCTGCTCCAACATCCTGTGTGCTCGATGGATTCATGCTTCTTCTTGTTAACTTACTCATTATTGGAGTCCTGTTTACGTCCATTTATAAAACCTTCACTCATTTCTCCATCCCCGGTGTCTTTCCTGCAATGCTTCACAGAATTTTCACTAACGTGGTTTCCCAAACTCTTCCAGTTTTTGATGTTCTAGTTCTTGTGCCATCCGTGTTTGTCATAACAGATCTGACTATGTGCTTGCCTTTCTATCTTTTCCTGTACTTATGTTTATCGAAATTGTACCATTTAAATTCACTTCCACTTTCTTTGCTTTTGCTACTTGTTCTCTTACCTCCTTTTGGAAAATTCCGTTGCTGGACAATTCAATAGCAATGTACTTTAGTATCATTATCTGCTGAATAATTTATCAATATACCTCCAGTTTACGCCTGACTGGTTCCACAGAAATGGTCATAAATTTTGTATCTTTTAGTGGATATGAACATATTTAGATTTTTGGCTTACGCGTTAAATATTTGTAAAGGACTCTGCAGTTTATCTTCACTGTTTGCTAGCGGAATTTCATCGTGAGCAAAACAAACGGTTTTGATTTCTTTTTAAGTGTAACAACTGAAAATACAAAGTTATGTATTCTCTATCATTCTAATTGTTAGAATGAGTGTCCACCTATTTATGGATCTTGGTGGTTTTTCTATGTATTGTGATGGAAATATGGGCAAATATTAATAAACTGCATCAGTTTCTACATCTACATCTACATCTACATCCATACTCCGCAAGCCACCTGACGATGTGTGGCGGAGGGTACCTTGAGTACCTCTATCGGTTCTCCCTTCTATTCCAGTCTCGTATTGTTCGTGGAAAGAAGGATTGTCGGTATGCCTCTGTGTGGGCTCTAATCTCTCTGATTTTATCCTCATAGTCTCTTCGCGAGATATACGTAGGAGGGTGCAATATACTGCTTGACTCTTCGGTGAAGGTATGTTCTAGAAAACTTCAACAAAAGCCCGTACCGAGCTACTGAGCGTCTCTCCTGCAGAGTCTTCCACTGGAGTTTATCTATCAACTCCGTAACGCTTTGTCTCATATAATGCGATGCTTTGTCTTTACTCCACCGCCCACTCTACGATAACCTTGGAGTATGAAATAATGTGAGGAAATAAGCATGCAGGTGACTGTAACACTAGACAGAGAGAAAGAATGCGAAGAAAAATATTTTTTACGTTTCACACGAAAGTCACTGAACTGGAGTGAGGCCCTCTCAGTAGGGAGCAATCCACCTGATTCTGCTTTTTATAAGGGTTAGATGAAGAACACCCAGACCCAATAGAGCCCCAGAAAGACAAGTCGACAGCGAATACATGTTAGGGAACTGTTTCATCGTGAACATGATCTTAGATTAACTAATTATTACAAGAAAATGGAGCAGTGAACAAAAGCTGTTAACTAGCGATGTAGCCCGGTGGATATTTTATTCACACACACACACACCGGGCATCAATCACCCGTAAAGCAAGGCACCGCGGTGCGGCTTTCGCGCTGGATCTCCGTAAGCCATTAGTTTTGGACTAATTGCGCGTCAGCGGCAGAGCGAGGGCCCTCTAATTGCCCGTGAATACGACGCTCACACAGTGGCGGTCAATTAATTTGGACGCTGCATTTATTCACGTTCGTTAGCGACTGCCAAATGTCAGACTCAGGACAGGGCATGTCAGAGTGACCCTATAAGGGAGGGAGGGGTGAGGGAGGGAGTTGATCAGTGCTGTCAATCAATAACAGGCACTGGAATCATTTGATTTCACGGCAGAATGATGGATCCATTAGGATAGTTCTTTACTGATTTCCTCCACTAGAAATTAGGTACTCCATGATGAAAAGTGACACCTTCCACCGAGATTACACCGTGGAGCTGCACTAAGGTTTATGTAAATTGCACATGCCTATATCTTACATATGTTGTTGAAATTTGGAACATTTTTTATGATTGCATATTATGATATTTCTAGAGACCGAAACTGCCTCTCTGGGAATCAACGCGGATTCAGTAAACAACGATGGAGTGAAACAGAGTTTACACTGTTCGTCCAAGAGACCCAGGAAAGACTAAACACCGGCGCCCAGGTTCATCCTGTGTTCCTTGACCTATGGAAGGGGCCAGATACAGTTACGTACTTTCACCCAATTAGCACAATAACCGCGTACAGAATAATAGTCAACCTGTGTGATTGGACTGAATCGTTTCCAGCAAACAGAGCACAGCACGTCATTTTCAAGAGATAGAAATCTTCGGGCGCAAAAGCAGCGTTGGGTATATCCCAAAGGAGTGTTACAGGGCCATTATTTTCAAAATACATGTTAATATTTGGAAGAGGCTTCTTGCAGATGACGCCGTTGTTTACAGAGGAGTCGCAACGCTTCAAAATCGTACCGGAATGCAGGAAGACTGCAGAGGATGGATGCTTGGTGCACGGATTGGCAACTCACAACAAAGACAATTGTGATGTACTGCACTTAGTCAGAGAGACCTATTACACATCCATAAAGTATTCTTACGGAGGGAATGAAAGTGCCATGGCCACATTACAACTAACGCAGATAAGATGTATGTTAGACCGAGATGCGTTGAAAGTAACCTCAGGAAGAGCACCCAAAAGGAGATAATTTTCAAACCCTCGTTCGATCAGCATTTGAATATTACTTGTTAGTCTGTGATCTATACAAGAAAGAATTTATAGAGTAAATAGGTAATGTCCCAAGAAATGTGGGATGCGGGGCGTTGCGTTGCAGATTTATCCAGTTAGCGCGAAACCGACGCGTAGATGGTAAGCCTACTCCGGCGCAGACGCTGGAGGACAGACGTTCTGAATCAGTGTGAGTCCAAATTAGAATTCCGAGAGTACACGTTCTTAGAAGAGTGAACCAGTATGTTGCTTCCTCCAGCGTATACAGGCATTGATGTAGCATATGAACAGAGTTCAGTTAATAGGCTAGATTTTTCCAAATTTTTTGGTGTTCACATTGACGAAACTTGAACTGGAGAAAGCATATTACTGAGCTTCTCAAACAATTACGTTCAGCGTCTTTCGCTCTCCGTAAAATCGCTAGTCGTGGTAATAAACAGATCAGCCTACTAGTTTGCGTACTTCCACTCAATGTCTTATGGAATAGTTTTCTTGGGCAACTCACCACTTAGACATAAAGTATTGATTGCACAAAAGAGAGGAGTGAGAATAATTAGTGGTGTTCACCCACGGACGTCATGTAGGCACCTATTCAAGCAGTTAGGTATTTTAACTACACCATCAGAGTACATACACCTGCTAATGAAATTAGTTATAAATAATCCATCTCAATCCTCGAAGAACAGTGATGTTCATACGTACAACACTAGAGGAAAAAATGACCTTTCCTATCCGTTATTGAAGCTGTCAGTTGTTCAAAAATGAGTAAATTATTCAGCAACAAAAATCTTTGTTCATTTGCCCAACAATATAAAGTGTCAGGTAAGTAGGAGATCAAGCTTTAAATCTAGCTTAAAATCAGATCTTTTGGACAACTCCTTTATGCCATGGACGAGTTTCTGTTTCAGAACTGATAAAAAAAGAAATTAAAAAAATAAAATTGTACCTCTACATGTAGTTGCATGTGTAGAACTAAAAGTTTCAGCAATATTAATATTAGCGCTATTGATGTATATGTCTTGTAATCTGGCTTGTTCCACATCATATCGATAGAATAATCGTGAATATGAACTACGGAACATCACATAACATCACAGGAAGGTGAGTATTCTCGACTGGGACAGAAAGGGGGAGAAGTGACGATAGTATAAAAAGTACCCGCCGCCTCACACCGCAAGATCACTTGAAGATTATCGACGGGGGCTTAGATTTAAACATAATGACCCATAGTAAATGCATCTCGGGTTACGTCACTGTTAGCCAAACACGATATTATTCCATTTGATCTCCTGTGGCCGTTTTAGGAAACATGCAGCCACGTTATAAGAAAGAAGTACAGTGATGACTAAGGAAAGGCCGGCCGGGGTGGCCGAGCGGTTCTAGGTGCTACAGTCTGGATCCGCGCAACCATTACGGTCGCAGGTTCGAATCCTGCCTCGGGCATGGATGTGCGTGATGTCGTTAGGTTAGTTAGGTTTAAGTAGTTCTAAGTTCTAGGGGACTGATGACCTCAGAAGTTAATTCCCATAGTGCTCAGAGCCACTTAAACCATTTGCTGCCATACAGACTTCCCGCTTGCGCGAGCTCCAACAGCTCTACGAGCGGCGCTGAGTAAGAAGATATCGACTTCGCCTCGGACAATTGCCGGCCGAGTACAATCCACCAACGAACAGACGACAATGGACAGAAGCCTGCTCGGAAGACAGAAGAGCAGCTCTCTCCCACGTCGTTATAGATCATCGTCCAGGGCTGACTTAGATTGGGAACGTCGTCAAGTGAACTCTCACAAGTGAACAGACAGTTGTAAATTGCATTTGCTGCGTACTTGGAAGTCCACCCACAATTATTTGCACTTAGCCATTGAGTACCTTGTTTGTGTTATATTACGTGCGCCGTTGAAGACTTTATTATTCAACAATTCATGAAGATACGTAAACCTTTTTAACTCATTTGTGTGACTTTGTTACTGATTTGTTAGAGTGTTTTAGAACCTTCGTTCTCCTATTCTCCTACCTGACCCTGAGGATAGCTGTGTGATAGTGGTAGGGAGAAATTGTCTGAGCGATGTACTGCACCAGAAGCCGTTTCACGAACCCACGAACTCGGCCTGCGATAATAACAGTGGAAAAACTATCTCCACAACGATGAGGCCTTTACAACACTGACGACGAGGGGTTACAAAAAGAGTGATGTATAAGTGAAGACTGGATAAAATAAGGCCATATGGATGAGTGAAAAGTTTTCATTCTTTGGGCCGTCATTCTTCTGACTGGTTTGATGCGGCCCGCCACGAATTTCTCTCCTGTATCAGCCTCTTCATCGCAGAGCAGCACTTGAAACCTACGTACTCAATTATTTGCTGGATGTATTCCAATCTCTGTATTCCTCTGCAGTTTTTGCCCTCTACAGCTTCCTCTAGTACCAGAAATCATTCTCTCATGTCTTAACAGATGTAGTATCATCCTATCCCTTCTCCGTAACAGTGTTTTCCAATATACTACCTTCCTCTCCGATTCTGCGTAGAACATTTTCATTCCTTACCCTATCAGTCCACCTAATTTTCAACATTTGTCTGTAGCACCACATCTCAAATGCTTCGATTCTCTTCTCCTCCGGTTTTCCCACAGTCCATGTTTCACTACCATACAATGCTGTACTCCAGACATACATTTTAAATTCTTTCTCAAATTAAGGGCTGTATTTGATACTAGTAGACTTCTCTCGGCCCGGAGTGCCCTTTTTCCCACTGCTATTTTGCTTTTGATGTCCTCCTTACTCTGTCTGTTGTTGGTTATTTTGCTGCCTAGGCAGCAAAATTCCTTAACTTCATTTACTTCGTGACCATCAATCCCGGTGTTAAGTTTTTCGCTGTTCTCATCTCTGCTACTTCTCGTTACTTTCGTCTTTCTCCGGTTTACTCTCAGTCCATATTCTGTACTCATTAGATTATTCATTCCATTCAGGATATCATATAATTTTTCTTCACTTTCACTCCCTCAGGATAGCAATGTCCTCAGAGGATCGTATCATTGACATCCTCTCAGCTTGATCAGGTACTGTATACGAAATACAACTACAGCTTGATACGCACTCCGTCTTGCATGCATGGCCACAGCAGTTTCACAGCTTGGATTACAAGCACTATATGATTGGGAATATTCATGCCACAACCCCTTTTTTTATTATTATTTAAATACACAACTACAACATCAATAAACGTCGTACATAACAGCCAGTTGACAGAAACTTTCAACCAGATATATTCAGCAGTTCAGCTTGGCCGTTGCGGACCTTTATTCCAGAGGGTCGCGCCACGAAGAATTTGAATTGCTTGTCTGAAATAGTTAGGTTCACTTTCTGCGAGACAAAAATTTAACCATAAGCATATTACCAGTTTCATAAAAGTTCCGTGGCTTACCACAAATTGACAACAGGGTAATTATCTCTACTGTTGCTATTAACTATCGATTGGTAATTCTTTTCAGACTTCGATAACTCAAGAATTATCCACAAGGCTTGTTCACAAAAAAATCGTCTTCTCGTGAAAAATCAAATTTAAATTAATTTGGCACATAAATTCCTTGATAGATGAAGATATAACTTTGACTTCCACCGAATAGCCTACGGCATTGGACCCTTACCTAGCTTGAATTTATGATGAATCTTTCATACAGCACAAAGTCCCATGTGACTGGAAAAAAGCGCAGGTGACTCCTCCATACAAGAAAGGTAAACGAACGGACCTGCAAAATTACAGATCAATATCCCTATCTTTTGTTTGCTGCAGGATGCTTTAACACATTCTCAGTACGAATATAATTTTCTTGAGGCTAATCAACTTATGTCTACAAATTAGCATGGTTTTAGAAAGCATTACTCTTTCGAAATTCAGCTTTCCCTTTTCTCACATGATATACTGAGAACTATGGATGAAGAGCAACAGGTAGATTCCATTTTTCTAGATTTCCAGAAATCATTTGACATGGTGCCCCATTGCAGGCAGTTAACGAAGGTCCGAGCATGTGGAAAAAGTTCACGGATATGTGAGTGGCTCGAAGACTTCTTAAATATTAGAACCCAGTATGTTTTCGTCAATGGTGTGTGTTCATCAGAGACAAGGGTCTCGTCAGGAGTGCTCCACGGAAGTGTGAGAGGACCGCTGTTGTTTTCTGTATACATAAATGATTTGGTGTTGGGGATCTGTACCAGATCGGATCGGAGGGGAACATCGAAGCAGTTAAGAGAAAGGGTTCAAATGGCTCTGAGTACTATGCGACTTAACTTCTGAGGTCATCAGTCACCTACAACTTAGAACTAACTAAACCTAACTAACTTAAGGACATCACACACATCCATGCCCGAGCCAGGATTCAAACCTGCGACCGTAAGGGTCGCTCGGTTCCAGACTGTAGCGCCTAGAACCGCACGGCCACTCCGGCCGGCTAAGAGGAAGGGTGCTGGATTTGTTACCGATAGGTTCGAACAAAACGTAAATGGTACGGAGATGCATCGGGAACTCAAATGGGAATTCCTGGAGGGAAGGCGCCATTCTTTTCAGGAAACACTATATAAAAAATTAAAGAATCGGCATTTTAACATGATTGCCGATCAGTTCTGAGCCCGCAAACATACATCGCGCTTAAGGACCACAAAGGTAAGATACGAGAAATTAGGGCTCATACTGATGCGTACAGACAGTCGTTTTTCGCTCTCTCTGTTTGCGAGTGGAACAGGTGGGGAAATGACAAGTACTGGTACGGGATACCCTCCACCACGCACCTTACGGTGGCTTGCGGAGTATCTATGTGGATGTGGATGTAGGTATTTTATTACAATGTATTATAGGAGAAGAAGATTTCTGTTAGAGCGATGGAATTCTGTTTGCGCTTGGATGCACATGAAAGTTCTAGAAATCATATTGCAGGACGATAATTCTGTCTCGGAACTTGCTTACACTGATGAGTGTACGTTCAAATGCTTCTGAATGCCATTTTAATAACCAAAGTGAAGGCAAGCTTTATAGCTATTATATAGGGACTTCAGAAAGTGAGTTACGCACGTAGTCCTACACTGAGGCACTCATTTAACAAGAGTGACGCTTTGTCAGAAGACAATACATGTCCCTGGTTTCCTGTACACACAGTTTTGCTACGTTACGGATAACGGAAGCATTACAGTCCCCAAGTAAAATGGTGCGGCAACTCGAAAAACATACTCTAAAATTGACAACGCGTAGCAGTACCACCCTTGTGGACAAAACGTCTAAATTGCACAGTGATTTACCGTGAAATTCGACTCCAGTCGAAGTGAAATGATACCAAAAATTTGACCAAGGTAACACAGACGTGGATAAAGGTGATAAGGAAAGAAAGCCAGCGCCATCGATCACAGACATTGTCCAGGCAGTCTTGGAACTGACTCGCAGCAGTCGCAGATTTTTGGACAATGATGACGTTTACAGGGCGGTTATCGAAAGGTACCGTAACCAAGGAACGGTTTTGTATCCACGAGGAATTCTTCGATAAGTAGAATGTTCCGACCGTTTTTTGCAGAGACTAGACGACTATGTTTAAAATTAGTGTCGTGTATCTTTGTCGCTTTTAACTGTAGTGTAGCATTCAGTTTATATGGTCCGCGACAGTAATAGGGAACTTAATGTTTGCAGTCACGTCGTACTGCTGTTTGAGGAGTTGGTTCTGCATACATTTCGTTGTTAACGTAGCTGACAGTGTGAGTTTTTCTGCTGTTGTCGTGAACTTCTGAGAATGTATACTTGGAGCACAACGTTGTGTGGTAATTAATCGTAAACTCTGAGAAAATCGAAAGAAAAGAGATTCAAAGAATTTCAGATATGATGCTACAGAAGGATGTTAAAACCAGGTGGACTGATAGAGTAAGGAATGAGTTGGAAATGACTGACAAGAGTGAGGAATAGGATGATAGGATGTATGTTAATAGATCAGAAAACAGATTCATTGTTACTAGAGTGACCTGTAGAAATTAAAAATTTTAAAGAACGACAGAGATTGGAGAATATACAAATATAATGGAGAAGTTAGGGTGAAGGTGCTACTGTACATGAAGAGGGGAAGTAGCCGTCGTGGTCCACCTCAGATCAGTCATAGGACTGATGATTAAAGAGATATGAGGCAGACAAAAGTGACGCCCAGACGGCTTACACATAGCGGTGTAGAGCGTGTTCTGATATTGATAAGATGATCAGCATGTCCTGAGTCACAGCGGCACAGCTATATATATAGTAAGTGATGGTAGTAATACAGTGTCTAGTCACATTAATGCGAGCGCCAATAAAACCCTGAATACCCACGTTTTGCTATGTTGGTCGCTGAGGTTGTGGCAGTTACCGACAGGGCTGTGAAATTTTGCCGATTCCATTACCGTAGTCAGCTGCATTAGGTTTCTCGATTGAGGATCCATGGTGTGGAGAGCCCTATTGAAATTGTCCCGCAGACTCTCGGACAGACTTAAATCCTGGGAAACTGGTGGATATGGGGGTACGGTAAACCCATCCTGCTGCTCTTCGAACCATGCACATACGGGGCGAGCTGTGTGTTACGTTGCATGGTCTTGCTGTTAGATTTCATAGCGCAGAGTAAAAACCATATATGAGTGGAGACGGTGTCCAACGACAGCTGCAGGCTTGTATCAATCCATCGTGCCTTTCCGAATGAGGAGGTCACCTGGACATCTAAAGAATGACATGAAAACATTTCACAGACCATAAAGCTCCCTCCTCCGGCCTGGACCAGTCCAACCGAAGTTGCATGGTGTTTGCCAAAGGCCATCTTTCCGACGGTGCATTAGGCGCGATTCATTTGAGAAGGGTAACTGTCGATACTCAGTGGACGTCTAGCTGAGGTATTGGTGTGTAAATTCAAGCCTTCGTCGCCTATGAACAGCAGTCAGCATGGGTGCATGAACGAGCAGCCTGGTGCGCGGGCGCCCACACAAAGTAGTGTTCACTTTCGCTGAACAGTCGAGGAGGACACGCTGTTGGTAGCTCCTTGGTTGATCTCGGCAGTGAGGTGCTCAACAGTTGCACGTCTATTAGCCGGTACACATCTCAGCCGGCATTCACCGTTGTCATCCATGGCCCATGGTGCACTGAAGTTGCCTCGGCGCCCGTTTTGGATGACGCCATTTAACCATGCACGGTTTACTTTAACCATGGCGCCACTCGAGTAGTTTACAAACTTAAATCGATTGGAAAAGCTTCCACCCTTGGCCCGAAAGCCAATGATCGTGCCCTTTTAGACGTCAGATAAATCGTTCCGTTTCAGCGTTACGACAGTTGTACATTTTTCCGCGTACCCCGGTCACGCTTTACATACCCTCCACTGCTAATGCTGCCACCTGTCGTCTATGAGTTTATATAGTACTCTGATGGCGAACGCAGGCGACAGTCACTGAACTGTGATTGTAGAGTAAGGTATCTTTCGTCACAAAACACTGTGTTACTTTGTTTGTTTATGGTCGCGGAGAAGAATACACAAGGGCGACGGACTTCCTGACACGGCTGCTGCAAGCAAAGAAGCTGGACTTCATTGCCACTCAACAGACAGCCACGCACCGGGAGAAGAAGCCGTCGTCATTGTGTCCGTTTCCTGCACCTGTTATTAAAATATGAAATACGTCGTTGTTATGGAAATGAAAAAAATTCTGTATGTGAAATTAAGGCTATGCTAGTATTCGACCACGGACACACAACGTCAGTGTGAAAGTTTGATATAAGTCCTCATCAGTAATAGCACACAACTGTTGTGAAGTGAAACAATATGGTGGATTTGTTATTGGGGATCTATATATCTGAGTTGCGAATTTTATTTACAAAGTATTTACATCGAAGAAACTATTAACGCGTCCAACTGAAAAAAGATGGAGGACAGTGATATTTTGACCACAGGAAGCTACTACCAGATGTCATATCTTCGAAAAGTGTAACTCGGAAGAACTGTCATTTTGTATTAGACAGTGTGATCTTTTTGAAGTGAGAATGTTCTGACTAAGAATGTTGATGAAAGATATAAATCATAGTAGCCCAAAATATTACCAGAGTCAAGAGAGAATGTTCTTTAAATAACGTGACATTACGTAAAATCAGAGATTTTACTGTGAAGTTGCCCTCTTTACCGATATTGTCCAGAGTGTGTGATTTCTGGGAATCAAAGCAATGGAAGGGACACTGAATCTAACTTACGATAATTTCACGAGATTCTGCTCAAAAGTATGACTATGAAAGCCAATACAAATTATTTATCGAGAGCTATCTGTAATGATACGGTAAATTCCGTGTCTAACACTCATTTAATTATTCTTTCTTTTCGTTACCAATTTATTACGCAATTTAGTTTGAAGCATTTCAATATACACTGAAGGGAAAAAAAAAACATCGCAACACTAGGAAATAGTGTAGAGTAACGAAATTTTTGATATACACTTATCAAGAAAACATACTTAAATGATTAACATTGCAGTATCACAGGTGTGTGTAACAGCGAGATAAGCCATTGTAAACGTGAAATGCTAGTACTTTTATAATCGGTACAACGGCCGCCACAAAGCTGAATTCAAGCATGCATACGTGCATGCATTATGTTTTACAGGCGCCAGATATCATTTTCTGGGATGGAGTTCCATGGCTGTCAATAAGGGACAATACAGGGACGGTTAATGCTGTTTGTGGATGATTCTGGAGTCGTCATCCGTTAACGTCCCATACGTGGTCGCCCGGAGACAGATCTGGTGATCAGTCGGGCGAAGGCAACTTTTCAACACTCTCTAGAGCGTGGTGAGCTACAATGTCGGCATGCTGGCGAGCGGTATCCTGCTGGGCAACACCCCCCTAGAATGTCGTTGATGAATGGCAGCACAACAGGTCGAATCACTAGACTGACTCACAGTTTTTTAGTAATGGTGCATGGGATAACCAGGAGACCGCGCCTGCTGTCGTACGAACTTGCACCCCAGACCACGACTACAGGTGTAGATCCACTATGTCTTGCACGCAAACAGGTTGAGGAACTTGTCTCCTTCTAAACAACACATGACCGTCTCTGCCACAGAGTCATAACCAGCTTTGATCAGAAAACACAACAGAACCCCACCTTGACGTCCAATGAACTGCCGCTTGACACCACTAAAGTCGCAAATGGTGGTGGATTGGGGTCAGTGGAATGCTCACTATAGGGCGTCTGGCTGTTCTTGAAGTAACCGACGTGTAACAGTTCGTTATATCACTGCGGTGACAACTGCTGCTCATATTGCTGCAGCTGACGCTGCGACAGAACCGTACACCGAACCCAATGGTCTTCCATCTCGGTAGTGCGACGTAGCCGTCCAGAGCCTAGTCTTCTTGCGACCGTACATTCCCGTGTCCACTGCTCCAGAAATTATGTAGAATGGCTTTATGTCTGCCAAGCCTTTCTGCAATATCGCAGAAGGAACATCCAGCTTCTCGTAGCTCGTCTACACGACCTCGCGCAAAGTGAGTGAGCTGTTGGTAATGGCGTCTTTGTCGCCTTATAGGCGTTCTTGGCTAACGTCCAAGCTCAAAGGTTACTGATGCTCATTGCCGTCACAGCGCGGATTTAAAACAAACTTAATTTGCGTCCTCATAGTGGCGCTACCAGAACCAATCTGAAGCGACTCGCGTGAAATTTGAATAGGCATCATATTTCAGATCTAGAAAAACGTCTGTCAATATTCGTTTATGTCGTACAACTTCTACTCGCTGTTGCGATTTGTTTTCCGCCAGTGTATTATAAAAATATTGCATGTCACCTGCTAGTAGTGTCTAAAAAATGCCAATTTTTACGTGTTGCGTGCAAAACTGTAATTTTTTATTATGTTCAATGGCACATGTTCAGTTGCTTTGTTAATGATTAAAATGATATGAATTTAGCAGAATGTGCAGTGTGAAAGACAATATTTGTTTATGCAGTGTGAAAGACAATATTCGTTTATCAACAATTTCTTAACATTTAAGAAAGTGAGCTGCACTACATAAGTCAGAGATATTATTTGGAGGCACTTAAATACGAAGGTTGATAAGTGTTTGTGCTCTGGGAGTGTTATCTGTCAGTGTGAACAACAACAACGCACTTCAACACGCTATAGCTATGTTACATATTGTAAAGTCAGTTCCATCTCCGATTTATTTTGTCTAGAAGAGAATAAATTACTAAAATTTGCTACTACCTCAGACTGTTATTTAAATAGTTGACTTTTCCTGTTGCCATCTTATTGAAGTTTTGATGCTTATCAAAGATACGAAATGTATTGTTGCAGAGTGAATTACAATTACAGACAAACATATAACAAGTTCAATTTGTTAGAAAAATGCTCGTCCAGCAAAGGCAGTTATAGTCTTTATTTTGTGTGAAATCAAGATGAAATTACTTAAGGGCTCTGAAATTTCACATTTTAAATTCAACTATTGATGGTTGTGAATAGATTTCATATGAATTTTGCTAAAGAGTAAAGGCGTTATTGTTCATAAAAACATTCTGCTACTTTCATAACATTTTACTCTTTATGAGGAGAATTTAGAATCTACCACTGAAACATAATAAAAAGTTACAATTTTGCACAAAAAAGAAAAGAAATCTATTTACATTTATACTAAACATTTTTTTATTTATACTAAATTCATATCAAATAAGTACACCTTCGTTTTAAATACTAGAGATAATATAACCTGCTATTTTATTTTCTTAGCAATATACTGACTACAAAGGTGTTCATTGTTAAATTGGGTATAAATAACCGATTTTTATAATTTATGTGCATGGTGAATGGTAACGTTGTGTACATGTGTTTGAATATTTTCCGGTGTACTACCACGTTATGTATTAAGCAACGTATTGTGCAAATGAAATATTCTTAAGCCTCACTGTAAATTGTTGTCATATCTATATCAACTTCAACTTAATTAGTTAATGATCTGAACCATTTCCTTAGAACCATATGTACCTTATTGTGCGCTATCATTTGCAAGACGTCTTTATGCATGCTGTATCTCTGTGTGCCGGCCGCTGTGACGGAGCGGTTTTAGGCGCTTCAGTCTGGAACCGCGCGACCGCTACGGTGGCAGGTTCGAATCCTGCCTCGGGCATGGGTGTGTGTGATGTCCTTAGGTTAGTTAGGTTTAAGTAGTTCTAAGTTCTACGGAAATGATGACCTCAGATGTTAAGTCCCATAGTGCTCAGAGCCATTTGATCCATTATATCTCTGTGTCTTTCACAGTGACCAATATACAATGCTGTTCGCGATCCTTATATACTATCCCAGGCCTGATAACAACAAACACGAAAAACACCAATGCACTCTGTTGGTCATTGTCCTCGTCCCACAGAATTTAGCTCTAATCGTTTGCATGTTGGCCAATGATATGTATGATTACAAAGTTACATGGACATCTGACCGTGTCATCTGGGTGCTTTACTTCTCTTGCAGGCAGCGTGTATCGAAAGAAACGACAAGAAACTTTTATAGTTGAAATAGATGGACTGTTACAGTTCATGAAGATCTCTGGGAGAAACAGTTTATATAAAATGTGTGTATTTTTGTATCAGTATAGAGCCACAGAAATGTAGAATAAGCAGTTCATGGGACTATAGATTTGCAGTGTCTGAGATGTAATGAAAAATAATTAGCCCGAGAGAAGTGAAGGATTAACACTGTTTTACTGGGAACTTGTTTTACTGGCGTATTGTGAGGATGCAAAAGCCGTCCTGACAGATGCTCGAGCGCAATTTATTATGGGAATCAGTTGTGTTGTATTAGAAAGTGTTGTAAATAGGCTATTTAGGTTTTTATGTTCCTAACGCCAAAAAAATAATGGTTCAAATGGCTCTGATCACTATGGGAACTGAGGTCATCAGTTCCCTAGAACTTAGAACTACTTAAACCTAACCAACCTAAGGACATACGGTTCCGGACTGAAGCGCCTAGAACCGCACGGCCACCACGGCCGGCTGGTAACGCCACGTAGCGCTCTGTATGAAAATCACTGACTGTGCTGTGTGCAGTATGTGGCTGGTTTACATTGTTGGAATATTTGATATTGTAGTGTTGGGGAGTTGGAGGTGAGCCGCCAGCAGTGGTGGATGTGGGGAGAGACATAGCCGAGTTTTGAGAGCGGATTATTTGGACGTGTGTCTATCAAAAAGAGGTAAGTGATTCATGAAAGGTATAGGTCATTGTTAGTAAGGGCCATTCTTTTGTAGGGATTTTTGAAAGTGAGACTGCGTTCCGTTAAAAATATTGGATGTCAGTTTAGTGATCAGAATAAGTAAAGAGAGAAATGTCTGAGTACGTTCAGTTTTGCGCATCTGTTTGAAAATCAAACAACGTAAGAGGTTTATCAGCACAGTCATTTGTAATTTTTCTAAGGGGACATTTCAGTGTTAGTGGTAATCCATTTTGGATCTGGTACTGCACTGACTGTTACGGTCCCTTTACAACTCGTACACATACAAACGTATAAATACTGTAACTCTTATGTTCGCGCTGCACATGCAGCTGATACGTGGTAAGACTCTAGTCTCAAGATAAATGTTTATCAGAATGCATTGCTAATAAGTACTTTAAATATTGTTCCTTAAAGCTTGAATAAGCGGCAGAATAACCCAAGTAGGTGGCAGGTATCCCTTGTTGCAAGGGAATGCTGTGGGTCACGTGGTGTTTCTGTGTAAGTTCTCACACATAAAGGAACAAGTATCCTCAGTTCGCAACTAGTGCGATTAGCTACAATAGCACCAATAGGAGATACGGATTCCTTTTGGCTAATCATACAGTTGTTCACTGTTTATTGCTACATTGCATATGTGACGGAAAGCTGAGATTAAGTTTCGAAACTATGTTTCTCAAATGGAAAATACGTGTCCTTTGTAGCACGAAGCTATAGCAGTCGTTCTGCTGGTGGTGGAGTCTGCCAGTCCAAATGGGTGTGGTTACAACCAAAGGTATGTGTTTTCTGAACAAAATACGGCTTCAATAACGGAAAAAGACATTTTATTGCTAAATTGTCACGGACAAACTACGTATTTATATAAAGGATGTTGTCGGACTAGAAAATAACTCCCATTGTAGCTTAAATAACGCACATGCATGAACCGGTATTGTATACAACGTAGTGTAGAATATAAGGTCCTCACAATAACTTTCACGTTATTGTTATTAAGAAACTTTAGGAAAGAAACTTACTGGCAGATTAAAACAGTGTACCGAACTGACACTCGAACTGAGGATCTTTGCCTTTTGTGACAGGTGCTGTACCAACTAACCTACCCAAGCCCGACTCGCCACCCTTCCTCACAGCCGTACTGCCGGCAGCACCTCGTCTCGAGCCTCCAAACTTCACAGAAACTCTCCGACAAAATGTTTAGTAACAGCCTGGGGCATCTTCCCAAAATGAAATTTTCACTCTGCAGCGAAATACGCGCTGATATGAAATTTCCTGGCAGATTAAAACTGTGCGACAGACCGAGACTCACAGGACCTTCACTCTTATACGCTCAAGCACTCTACCGACTAAGCTACCCAAGCACGACTCACCACCCCTCCTCACAGCTACCTTCCAAACTTCACAGAAGCCAGAATAGAACACCTGAAAGAAAGGGTATTGTGGAGTCATGGCTTAGTCACATCCCATGGGACCTTCCCAGAGAGAAATTTTCAGTTTTAAGCGGAGTGTGTGCTGATATGAAACTTCCTGGCAAATTCGAACTATGTGGCGGATCGAGATCGCCCTCTGTATCTTTGCCTCTTAGCCCAAGTCCTGGTGGTCACTACAATTTTTTTTGTATAATGGACGAAATTATAACCAGGTAATAATGTATATATGAATGCTGTATGATCAAAGTGTAATGGGATTATTTATTGCCAAGAATAGTAAATCAACAGTTGTGAACATGAACAAAGTGGCCTGAATTTCCGTAATCTGTAGATGTAACAAATAACTGTAGATGAACAGTGTTACAAATTGTAGAGGAGACTAGTTTGGATAGGAAATCCAGTGAACTGATTGAACAATCTTAGCTGATACAACAATGAAGGCCAAGTTCAGAAGAACATTTTCAGCCCTTCAAGAGCAGAAGCTATCCCTTATGTCTGCTATATTGGGATACTTAGTCCACCAACATAACACACAAGCCAAGCGGGTTGCAGAAGTGCCGGTAGTAGTGCCGGCCTGCAGGCGATGGGTCGTCAGGAACAACACACAATCATTTCTGGACGACAACCACCACACCAGGTTGTTTTCATAGGCACCTGAGGCAGCAGCTACCACAAATGACATTCAGCTCGCCCACGTGTAGTGCCCGTATCACTACTAGGAGGTGCAGAGCACATGACATTACTTACTTCCATTGTGTCATGTGTCAGCAAGTAGGCCATTCCATAACCATCTGCCCGAGCAATACAGGGTATTTATAAATTGATTATGCACAAGTAACCCTTAATTGTGAAAAATGTCAATGACTTACAGTTTTAATCTGCCAGGAAGTTTCATATCAGCGCACACTCCGCTGCAGAGTGAAAATCTCATTCTGGAAACATCCTCCAGGCTGTGGCTAAGCCATGTCTCCGCTATATCCTTTCTTTCAGGAGTGCAAGTTCTGCAAGGTTCGCAGGAGAACTTCTGTAAAGTTTGGAAGGTAGGAGACGAGATATTGGCAGAAGTAAAGCTGTGGGTACCGGCCGTGAGTCGTGCTTCGGTAGCTCAGTTGGTAGAGCACTTGCCCGCGAAAGGCAAAGGTCCCGAGTTCGAGTCGGGCACACAGTTTTAATCTGCCAGGAAATTTCATATCAGCGCACACTCCGCTGCAGAGTGAAAATCTCATTCTGGAAACTTACAGAAATGTTTGATATAGCACTGGATGCAGTGTACATTCACGTTTTATTTACAATTGTTCAATGTGACTACCTTGTGTAACACGACATTTGTCCCATCTGTAAACAATTTCCTACCAAAACCTTTATACATGGTGGCAACTGCTTACGTCATCTGCTGTCACAGCTCTTCGACGTCTCGCGGGAGCGGGGGAAGAAACACTATCATTAGTGTAGCTCTATACACAGAAGACAACTGCAGTTAAAACAAGTGATCGTCGTGAACAGGGTACTCTTGCACCAGGTCCAGTCCAAGTTGGCACTTTTCTACGGAGATAAAAACTTAACGAAGATAAACTGGCGACGCGTCCGCTTGCTGAAAAGTAAAGTCTCTGCCCATATCCTGTTGTAATTCGTGCATTAGATAATATTCAGACATGCCTAGGTATGATGTGTCAGTTCAAGTTGACTCGGCCAAAAAGATACGACCGTAAATCTTTTTACAGCTTACTGCACTAAAAAATTACCTGAGGCTAGTCCCGTACACGTTCGATCACATGACGTGGTTTCTGCTCACCTCATATCCGAATATCATGGATGATGTTTGGTTTGCGGGGCGCTCAACTGCGCAGTCATCTGCTCCCAGAACATTATGGAGATGCACTTTACCTCGTGTATGGAAGGTAGCTCCGTCACCGAACACTATTTTACTAGGGATATCGTCTTCGTCTGCACTTTTTTCAAAATTTCTACACGAAACTCATCTCGTTTTTCTTTCGTACCGTATCTTAAAAGCTTGCTACAGTTCCAATTTTTAGGGCTTGAACGACAGATTTGTCCGTAATACATTTCACAGCGTAACGTTTGGCATATTCAATTCTAAGCTGGCACTTGTCGTCGCTTTACGAGGACTTCAAATGTAAGACTGCCAAACTAGCTCAATTGCTCCGTCAGAGAATGCCGGTATCCGTATCGGGTGTTCGAAGTGATACACAGCCAGTTTCGGTGAACAGATTGCGCCAATTAATAACAGTTTGTCTTTGAGGTAAAATAAATGTCGTGTGATTAGGGCCTCCCCGTCAGGTAGACCGTTCGCCGGGTGCAAGTCTTTCGATTTGAAGTCACTTCGGCGACGTGCACGTCGATGGGGATGAAATGATGATGATTAGGGCAACACAACACACAGTCCCTAAGCGGAGGAAATCTCCGACCCAGCCGGGAATCGAACCTGGGCCCTTAAGATTGACGTTCTCTCACGCTGACCATTCAGCTACCGGGGGCGGGCGTCTTTGAGGTGGTGGCTTGTGATAATTAGTCCTGAATGCTCTCTGAACGGCAGTAGTGGATTTGGATTCATGAAACCATAAACAACACTGCACACGCTCTGCATCGTTCTACGATTCCGTGACGACTGATGGAATAACTCATTTGTGCGTGTCACCTAGCGGGAACGTCGGGAACCAACAGTGTTAGCCAGCAATAAATCTTGAAGGTATATTGCATTCAGTGCTATATCAGATACATCAGTAAATTATTTAATTTTTTAAGCAGCTAATTTTTAAACACCCAGTATGTAGGCAGCTACACGGCTTCGGGATGTAAGAGAAAGCTGACGAACTAACTTGGACGCCATACCTTCGCAGCCACAAGAAGCAGACAGGCCACAGCAACGAGCACCACCCTCAGTAACATTAGCGTTCCAGAAGTATCATTTCCGCTGTTTTATTGACTTTAGTGATTGTATTCAATGACAACTATTCTCTTGCGAAACGTCTGGATTTAGAATCGTCCTATACACTCTGGACAGTGGTTGTGGTTGCCGGGTACATTACTTCCATACTTATCATTTTCTCATCAACTCAGGAGACAATTATTCAGAATTCAGAATCGACAAAGAACACCTTTTTGCCAATTTTTGGAACAGTTGACTGAATCAGTGGATTTTATGCAAATTCATGCTTTTACGAAGGGCGGTGAGTATGTAATGCAACACAATTTTTTGTCGGTCAATTTGGGATGAAAAAAATGCGGTACTTGTGAGATATTCCTTCTTCACCCCTGTAGTTTTATGAAGTTTCGATAGGTGGAGTTGTTATACTTAGTGTCTGCAGTGGAGGTACATTCTAAACAAAGAGCTGTCGTTGAGTTACTTTTTCGCAATAAACCAGAGCATCGCAGATATTCATAGGCGCTTACAGAATATCCATGGAGACGTGACAGTGAACGAAAGCACAATGAGCCCTTGGGCGAGGCGTCTGCCACCATCGCAACAAGGTCGTGCAGATCTGTCAGATCTTCCGCGTGCTCGCCGGCCTCACACAGCTGCGACTCCTCCAATGTAGAAACATGTGGGTACACTCATTCGAGGAGGCCGACAGATCACAATGAAACACCTCAGTGCTCAACTGGACGTCCCTGTTGGTAGTGCCGACTGACTCGTCCATTAGTTGGTGTGTGTGTGTGTGTGTGTCTGTGTGTGTTTGTGTGTATTAAGCCGGAGATCTTGAAACGACAGAGAGGCTTCGTCCTGTCGTAGCCCTCCGTGGTTCACAACCCCACAACCGACCACAGTAGTCCACCCACCC
This sequence comes from Schistocerca piceifrons, assembly GCF_021461385.2. NCBI lineage: Eukaryota > Metazoa > Arthropoda > Insecta > Orthoptera > Acrididae > Schistocerca > Schistocerca piceifrons. The sequence continues at coordinate 974,086,539 of NC_060139.1, read as the reverse complement.
CACCGCCACCCCATACCGAACCGAGAGTTATTGTGTGGTTCGGCCCCTGTGGACCCCCGGGTACATCTCATACCAGACGAGTGTAACCCCAGACGTTTACGTGGTAGAGTAATTATGGTGTACGCGTACATGGAGACAGTGTTTGCGCAGCAATCGCCGACATAGCTGTGGCGGAGTGAGGGTAATCAGCCCGCATTTGCCGAGGTAGATGGAAAACTGCCTTAAAAACCATCCACAGGCTGGCCGGCACACCGGACCACGACACTAATCCGCCAGACGGATTCGTGCTGGGGACCGGCACGCCTTCCCGGTCGGGACGCAGTGCGTTAGACCGCGCGGCTAGGCGGGCGGGCCCAGTTGGGGTACTCAAAGCTGTGAGCCTCCTAAGTTCCTCGCCTTCCGACGTCCATCTGTTTGGCCTAATGAAGGATGCCTTCCGCGAGAGGGGCAGTGCGTGGATTGTTGAATAGGGTTTAATAGGGAAAAGAGTGGGATTAATACGGTGTATTGTATTGGAATCCTATAACAAAGCCAACATGCTTTCAGAAAATATGTTGCATTACTTATTCAACGCCCCTCGTATGTTTATTACAGGAAAGTGATCATACTTTTATCTCTACCTGAGAACATTACTTGAACCGTGTAAATGCTTAACAATATAAATCTACTGTTAATTTTTCTTTGAGATCTTTCCAAGAGATTGAAAACACTCGTACAAGGTCATTTATGTGTGTAGCCGAGAGGGTGTGCGCATCTCCTTTCTGTAATCGATTACTCGTAAACGTTTCGTGATTACCAAACAGGGAACATTTCGCAAGAACGACGAAACAGAGAAGGAGCAATATAAACGGGCGTACTGCGCAGTTGAGCGCGCGCGCCCTCCCGTGGGATGGCACGGTGTGGCACGGAGCGGAGTGAGCCAGTAGCAGCTAGCGGCTCAATTGGGCGTGTGATGCAGTATTCAGAGCGGGCCGCGTGAGTTATTCACGAGGCGGGACGCACCGGTTCGCCCATGTGTAACGGGGCTCAGTGGCGCCCGGAGAGTACGTACGTACAGGTTGCTGGCTTAACACCTGGGGACCCAAATCCCCAGCTTTACATCTGGCCACACGACAGCCACTTTTCGTGCCTCGTAAACGCGACAATGTTGTGATAAAAGCGGATAAAGTTTGCTGGAAGCACATGTGAAATTATTATTATGGGTTTGTTTTGTCCTTTTATATCTGTCTCGAGCAACTCCCATCCACGTTTTAAACGTTTGCGGCGGGCTCCTCAGTTTTGCGTCGTTGATAATGCATTTCGCAGTAATACGAGTAAACGGCGTGACTGGCTACAGAGTGACAGTGAGCACAAACTGTAATTGTTAATACACTGTATGGTAGTGCCCTGTCGCGACTTTAGGGGAACCTAGCCATGTCTGTATCCGAAACCATAGTACACTAGGGGCCATTAAAACTGCTACACCAAGAAGAAATGCAGATGATAAACGGGTATTCAATGGACAAGTATATTATACTAGATCTTACATGTGATTACATTTTCACGCAATTTAGGTGCATAGGTCCTAAGAAATCAGTACCCAGAACAACCACCTCTGGCCGTAATAACGGCCTTGATACGCATGGGCACTGAGTCAAACAGAACTTGGATGGCGTGTACAGGTACAGCTTCAACACGATACCACAGTTCATCAAGAGTAGTGACTGGCGTATTGTGACAAGCGAATTGCTCGGCCACCACTGATCAGACGTTTTCCGCTCGTGAGAGATCTGGAGAATTTGCTGGTCCGGGCAGCAGTCGAATATTTTCTTTATCCAGAAAGGCCCGTACAGGACCTGCAACATGCGGTCTTGCATTATCCTACCGAAATGTAGGATTTCGCAGGGATCGAATGAAGGGTAGAGCCACGGGTCGTAACATATCTGAAGTGTAACGTCCACTGTTTAAAGTTCCGTCAATGCGAACAAGAGGACCGAGACGTGAAACCAGTGGCACCCCACACCATCACGCCGGGTGATACGCCAGTACGGCGACGACAAATACACGCTTCCAATGTGCGTTCACCGCTATGTCGCCAAACACAGATGCGACCATCATGATGCTGTAAACAGAACCTGGATTCGTCCGAAAAAATGAGGTATTGCCATTCGCGCAACCAGGTTCGTCGTTCCGTACACCATCGCAGGCACTCCTGTCTGTGATGCAGCGTCAAGGATAACCGCAGCCATGGTCTCCGAGCTTGTAGTACATGATGCTGCAAACGTCGTCGAACTGTTCGTGCAGATGGTTGTCGTCTTGAAAACGTCCCCATTTGTTGACTCGTGGATCGAGACGTGGCTGCACGATACGTTACAGCCATGCGAATAAGATACCTGTCATCTCGACTGCTAGAGATGCGAGGCCGTTGGGATCCAGCACGGCGTTCCGTATTACCCTCTTGAACCCACCGATTCCATATTCTGCTAACAGTCATTGGATCTCGACCAACGCGAGCAACAATGTCGTTACACGATAAACCACAATCGTGATAGGCTACAATCCGACCTTTATCAAACTCGGAAACGTGATGGTACGCATTTTTCCTCCTTACACGAGGCATCACAACAACGTTTCACCGGGAAAAGCCAGTCAACTGCTGTTTGTGTATGGGAAATCGGTTGGAAACTTTCAGCCCGTTGTAGGTGTCGCCACCGGTGCCAAGCTTGTGTGAATGCTCTGAAAAGCTAATCATTTGCATATCACAGCATCGTCTTCCTGTCGGTTAAATTTCGCGTCTGTAGCACGTCATCTTCGTGGTGTAGCAATTTTAATGGCCAGTAGTGTAGCAACAGTGGTTATGAATGTACAGAGGCCAACTAAATTACTTAGAAAGTAATGTAAAATCTCAATGAATTAATTGAAACATTCGCTTGTGGACAATAGCGTGTAGAAGAAATTTAAAAGAATAATTGACTAGGTAGAAATTTCCTGACAGAATAGATCGTTGTTCGAGGTGTCCTTCATGGTATACCGTCAATGCAAAGAAACTTTTAAACAAAGAGAGACTGAATCACAGTTGGCACAATTATGTCAAACTGCAGGACTGCAGACAGAGAGATGCTACACGTAACGGTTGCGCTATGAAAAGAGTAATGCGTCAAGCCGTCAATGACTATCACAGCTGAATCCTCATCCTCTCAATAAACCCAAAGAAAGTATGGTAATATGTACAGACTGTCAGTTGTATCTACGTTAGTGTCGGGACATTCATGAACGACAAAAGTACTGAAATTACTGGAAGTAAAGAAAGATCATATATGCCGAACTCCGTATTTAAATGTTCCATTACAAAAAGAAATACAGAAATATTGCGAAAGTTTAACTCTCGCACCACTGCAAACATTACTGACAAGATGTTCATGAATCAAGATGATCAAAAAGATCAGGTATTTTTTGACACCTGTGAGGAGCATTTGAGTCAGTGCCCCACCGAAGAAAATACAATCGTATGGAATATGAAGTAAAACTAGAGGCTGAATTGAAAATTTATTGGTAGGGCATATTATTTTTGATGGGCAGTGGTCTACAGATGAAGACGTACTTCAGTCGTGCCCCAGTCAAAAGCATTGGGACTCTTGCTGTCAATAATGTAATCAAATGTGCCGGTTGATGATATTAATAATGAAACTTCCTGTCGGATTAAAATTGTGCAGCGAAGCAGGTGTCGACCTGCGACCAGCCAGGAAGTTTCAAATCAACTCACACTCCGTTGCAGAGAGAAAATTCATTCAAAAACAATATCCCAGCTAAGGCATGCATACGCAGCATCCTTCTGTTCCACCAGTGTTAACCCTGCATGTTACGTAGCACAACTTCTGTGAAGTTGGGAAAGTAAGAGATGAGGTACTGGCGAAAGTAAAGTTGTGCGGATGGGTTCTAAGTCGTGCTTGGCTAGCTCAGTTGCTAGAGCACTTGCCCCTAAAGGCAGAGGTCCCATATTCCTCTCCCCGTTCGGCACTCAATTTTAATCTATCAGAAAGTTTCATAATAGCAGTCATTCCGTTGCAGAGCGAAAATTCATTCTGGGTTTATAATAATAACTACTGACTTTTGTAAATGATGGACTCATCCAGAATAATCTCCTGAGGGCAAAAAAGCTGGTGCAAATATGCGGTCATTTCGTAAGGAGTTTTCAAAGCGGTGCAAAGCTTGGCAACTTGTTTTAAATGTTCAGAAATATAAAATATTCCACTGCAATGCATTATCCTATGTGTACAATATCTTAATCACGAATGGAATCAGTGATCTTTTACAAACACCTGAAGATAACAACTTGTAAAAAACTGAAATGGAATGATGGGATAGGCTGACTCAGGATAAAGAAGTTCTAGACTTCATGTCGTTGCTAGGATACCGGGAAAAAGTAAGTCTTCTGAAAAATTACTCCTGCGACCTGCAGTAGAATATCACTGAAGTGTTTAGTACCAAATAGTATTAGCGGGAGATAATAGTAAGTTCCACAAGAAAGTTTACGCCATCGTCTATATGAAATAAAAGACCCTATCATAAATATATGTTTACATGAAAATACATGTTATTACTAATTACACAATTACCTAATAGTTAATCAAATCGCCACCATTATCGATTATAGCTTGGCAGCTTTTTGACACGCTTTTCACGAGATTTTCTGCATATTCTCTCGGTAACGATCTCCATATCGTCCTGGTCTGATATGACAGCTGCTTCAAACAATACAGACTGAAGCGAGATTCGCGCACTCGGGCTTCGCAGCGCGACCCCTCACATGCGAGTGATTAAGTCTGTCACAAAATTTCGTCCGGCGAGTACATCTGGCAGAAAAAGGACGTTAAAGTGTGCAAATCTGGCAACACTGTGACCACACGTACAATAGCTGTCTCTGTCAAAGGAGGCTAGTTGTGATGTACGATTGGAGCAGGGCATCGAGGTTTGGGTTAACATACTAGAGGTCGAGGGTTCGATCCTGAGCCCATGTATATATTTTTTATTTGGTAAATGTAGTCTATGTGGTACGGTATCTGGCATCTTAATCGGCAACAGCGATGGCAGCAGGTCCTCTGGAAAATATTTGCACTTACATATGACAATGGTAGAAATGAAAGATTGGTCATCTTTGAAAGATGTGAGCTCGAATTCATTCGTACCACTTCCTCCACTAGAAGCGAAACCTGTTTCATTTCTACCCTCCTCTAATGGTCACGAAGACTAGTACCAACTATTATCTTACCTCATTCAGGTCCATTACATTTCGTTAGGACCTTACGTTAGCCGCGCGGGATTAGCCGAGCGGTCTAAGGCGCTGCATTCATGCACTGTGCGGCTGGTCCCGGTGGAGGTTCGAGTCCTTCCTCGGGCAAGGGCGTGTGTGTTTGTCCTTAAGATAATTTAGGTTAAGTAGTGTGTAAGCTTAGGAACTGGTGATCTTAGCAGTTAAGTCCCATAAGATTTCACACGCATTTGAACATTTGAGGGCCTTACGTTATCAGTAGGACTAGCAACATGCTTTGCGAATAATGTCCAAACTCGGTTACTATTTGTATGTGTTATCACCATGGTCGCATTAACTGTTTCAACTGTCTATTTCTTATTTGTCTAACCAAGTATTTGTCGTGTTCAGCGCTACAAAACGTTGTAAATTTAGGATACAAGTAACACAAGAAACAGTGTATATTACAGTATGAAATGTTAGAATGGAAAAAAAAACGAACAAAAATGTACCCCATCCGCGATTGAACCCTCGACCTCATGCGTGCTAACCCAAAACTCTAGCCACAGTGTCAACTGTGCAAAATAATTAAAATGTACTGTCAGCGGTAGTTACGTGTTCTTACAGTGTTGCCAGATTGCCACTCTTTAATGTCTTTTTTCTGGCGGATGTATTCACCAGACGAAATTTGCTGACAGACATTTTTTTATCGCGCTGCGAAGCCCGAGTGTGCGAATTTCGCTTCACCATGTATATTAGCTTTCCTTTAACCTTCATCTTAATATGCGAACAAATATTTTCTATCCGATTTTCATTCGCAGACATTACAGGCAAATCCATCGTGGGCACCCCATTGTCTTTTTTCCACGCAGTGCAAAGGCGGCTACGATGTGTCGGATCATTATCCTCTTTAAGCACCCAGTTTGCCTCGTCCAAACCAAATAGCTTTTTAACGGACCTCAGAAGACGTTTTTGGTAAACATATAAATGTAAATAAGTTACACTTCAGGTATTTTGAACCCATTTTAAACTGCAACCGACTAAATAAAACATCCAACTCGCACTTTATCTGTACACTGTGCAAAAGCGCACTGATTACACATTCGAAACCACCACCAGAGATGTCTCTGTGGACGCTATATTTAAAATGATGGCGTACATTTTATTATGAAACTGACTACTGTACATATACGAAGAAAGGCAGAACAAATTATCACAATCTTCGTTGATACTTTCTGGTAAGTATTTTTTCGAAAATAAACAACGAGCTACGATGTCTAAAGTCCAAATTTTTATAGTTTCTCGGGAAGGTAAACCGCTATAAGGATTCTAAAACTAAAACCCCATGGGAATCTTAATTTACTAGCCCACAGGGGGTTTATTTTAACTTGAGACAACCAAATATCTCTAAATCGACGTATAGTACGAAAAAAATTCTAGTTAAAAAATTAATATTTGTAAAGGGTCTTCTGCCTGTGAAACAACAACTTCCCATTTCATAACGATCCCTCCTCCGTGGGTGGAGTCAAATATGTATTTTCAAATGGAACCCACCATTTTTATTGCATATTTGGATTCTACATCAAAAACTACGTAGGTTTACTCAAACCAGTTTTCCCACTCGTGGAAAATGATTCATAAGCCAAGTGTTAGCTATGATTATGTGGTATCGTTAGCTACGATGCCACGGCGTAGGTATAAGTTCTTACGTTGGCACTACGACACCGACACCGACGACAGCGCCCTCTAGCCGGCGCTGTGCAGCTCCATGAGCGCCGCTCCAGATTCAGCCCATTTGATCAAGAGCAGGCGACCAAGCAACCTAGCTTCTACTTCATAGGGGGCTAGCCATGACAGACTTTACCTTTGTTACTTCCATAATAGTTTGACCGACTACTCGTAATTGTTAAATTTGTTACATGAACGGCTTCGCACCTACGCGCTCCTCTGTACGCGAAGTTAAGTAATATTATAATTTATTTACTTATTTAACCTGGCAATTTTAGGGCCATCAGGCCCTCTCTTACATCTAACCAGGCGTTCTACTTATTTTACATTCATATGTTTTGGTAGGCATGTTAAACTACATCTAATTCAATAAGTGAAATAAACAATTACAAAGGCACACTTGGAAAAATACATACATATAGAGTTTATATTCGTAGATGATAAGTACTGTTACAATTAGACATTACGAAAGAGACAGATTTTAGATAGGAGTGCTAGCAGCAGGGAGTATGAGGGAGACTGATGGTGAAGGGAGGAGAAGAATAGAGACATGATGTAACACCATTAAGGAAATATAAAGGAAAAGAAGACTGCTTGGTTAATAGAGATAGATGAAGAGGAAGAAGAGAAAGGAGCAAGATAGGAGACACTAGCTTTGCTATTTGACAGAGGAGAGGATTGGCCTTGTACACTGATTTTGTGGAAAAACGCTATGAGGATGATAGTAGGAAATACTGCAACTTCTTAGAATCAGCAGGGGATTGAATTTTGCGCAAGGTAAAGGGCGGTTTATTCCAGAGGCGGACAGTGGTAACTGAGAAGGAGTTTGCAAAAGTTTTTGTTTTGTGAGTGGGCACAGTTAGGATACCAAATAAGAGTGACCTTGTGTTTCTATTATGACGGCATGAAAGGTGTTTAATCTCTGAAGCAAGATACTGGGGTGCTTGCGCGACGAGGAGTCGGTGAAGTAGACTTAGAGTGTGGTAGTCACGCAATTTGTCCGGGCCGCAGCCACCCTAGCTGGGAGTATGAAGCACTAACATGATCATATCGGCGAATGTTGCAGGTGTAACGTACACAGACATTCATTGTTAGTTCTAGCCGTCGGTTGTTTTCACTACTCATGCCTTGCTGAATTACATCACAATAGTGGAGGTTCGGTAGAACGAGTGCTTGCACGAGCTGGCGTTTCAAGTCCTGTGGAAATACGTTCCGAAACTTTTTGAGAGCATAGAGACAAGCGGACGTCTTTCTGCACACTGCGACTGTATTCTTCGCCAAATTGATATGCTCATCCAAAGTTACACCCAAGTTCTTAACTGTTTTCTGCTATGGTATTCGAATACCGTCGAGCAGAATAGGAGGCTGTCGTTCGGGGAAATCTGAACTTATTAATTTCTGATGCGCTATTAAGATTACTTGTGTCTTTTTTGCATTTAGTTTAAGCCTCAGATTTTTCGCCCACGTCACTACTGAAGACAGATCATCATTAATCTGAGCTATTGCAGTGTTTATATCTTTGGGTCTGACTCTTAGGTAGAACTGGAGGTCGTCGGCATAGAAGTGATATTTACAGGAGGATGGAACCGACGAAATATCGTTGACATATAAAGAAAACAAAAGTGGTCCTAATACTGATCCTTGTGGCACTCCCAAGGAGACATGTTTCCAGGACGATTTTTCATTTAAGCAGACAACACATTGCTGTCTGTCTTTTAAGTAGCTTTCAGACCATCTCATTGCACTATCTGAGAAATTAAGCTGTTGCATTTTTCTGAGCAATATGTCAAAGTTAACAGTATCAAAAGCTTTGCTGAAATCTAGTAGCGTCAATATTGATGCCTTTCGGCTGTCGATGGCACATTTCAGGTCATCAGTTACTTTAATTAGAGCAGTGTTTGTGCTGTGATGTTTGCGGAAACCGGATTGAAATTTGTCATATAGGCTGAATTCATGCAGGTGTTCAGTAATTTGATCATGAGCAATATATTTCAAGTGCTTTGGAAACAGCAGGCAGTATAGCAATTGGTCGGTAATCACTAGGCAGTTGCGGGTTTCCGATCTTAGCGATGGGTCGAATTAAGCTTCTTTTCCATGCAGTGGGAAAAATTAAATTTGTCAGTTAAGACAGGTACTAAGATATCGGCAACATTCTTATTCGTGGTTATACTGATACTGTCATTGCCTATCGCGTTAAAAGAGATTCTCATTATTGCTTTTCTTGCCGTATTTTTTGTTACGTGTTTTAGGTGGAATGTATCGTTGTCAGTTATTCAGTTAAGGGATTCTTGTGGACGGTAATTATCAGCCGTGTGGGTATTCAGAGGTGCAGAGAAGAATTCATTTAATTCATTAGCTGAGACACGGAAAGCTGTTTCCGATTTTGCCTTTCTGACCCCCATAGAATAAAATTATAAACAACCGACCAGTTGCAATGGAGAAAGAAATTCTTTACCTAAGTTTCGACAAATACAATTATGTCTTCTTCAGAAGGTAGCAATTTTACATTAGTAAGGACTAATGTACCATCGCCGTTTTTACAATTGCCGGCATAGATCCATGTGTCAAAAATAAAATATAGCCCTTATTTTTGACACACAATTGTAAAAACGGCGATGGCGCATTAGTCCTTACTAACGTAAAATTGCTACCTTCTGAAGAAGACAAATTTATATTTGTCGAAATCTAGGTAAAGAATTTCCTTATCCATTGCAACTGGTCGGCTGTTTATAATTTTATTACTTGAAACCGTTGCTGTTGTGCAGCTATGTTTAAAATATTGTTCTTCCATAGAGTCGTGGGTGTCAGATCGCTGCATACAATGGAGCGAGCGTGCCTGATTTTAGCATTGCGAATGCATTGTTTCACTTTGTTCCGTAGCGTTCTATATTCTTTGAAACGCTCGGGTTTAGGTTCTGCCTTGAAACGCCTGTGGGCAGCATCCCTATTATTCATCGCTTGACATAATTCAGCTGTCAGCCATGGAGTAGGAGATTTTCTTATGCGGATTGTGCGTACAGGTGCATGTTTGTCATATAGGGCATTGAGTTAATCACCAAGTTCATTAATTTTTCCGTCGATTGTGGGTTCTCTGATTATTTGATGCCATGAGATTTCTGAGCAATCAGCTGTTAGAGGGTCAAGGTCAATACATTTCATGTTCCTACAAGTTATGCAACGCGATTTGATCCTTGGGGGCTGCACAGAGTAGGCCAGGAATATTACATCATGTACTGAGATGCCAGGGGCCGATGTTTGACCAACATCTCTTACTTTGTCAGTCTGTTTCGTTGCGATTACGTCTATAAGAGTATGACTGTGCGCCGTATGGTGTGTGGGGTGTAATGGAAGAATGTTCAAGCTATAGTAACTAAACAATCTTCTTCGGTTTACTGCGGAGGGAGTGGCTCTTAGCAGGTCTATGTTCAAGTCACCCATTACGATGACATGTTCGTATTGACGCTGAAGTGAATGTAATTCCGACTGAAAGGAACTCATTGAGCTTATTTTTGGCGGCTTGTGCACGACACCAGTCAAGAACTTCCGACTTTGTATATTTATTTCAGTGAACATGGATTCAGCCTCTTTTTCTTGAGCAGGGTGTGACGTACATAAGACTTTCGCTTTGAGATTTGTTCGTATACACGCGCCGACCCCGCCACCTCGCTTTTATGATCTGTCTGCCCTAAGAAATGTGTACCCTGGGCGATGAATAGATGCAGAGGATATGTGTGGTTTTAACCACTTTTCGGATAAGAGGATTACGTGGTAGTTTAGTTGGTTGAAGAGGAGGCTAAGTTCTTCGTAATGTGCAGGTAAAGACTGGATGTTGCTGTGCGCTACTAAAAGCTCTGACGCGTTCCGCTGAGCAGCCTGGAGTAGGGTGGAAGTCTGGTTTGTCCCTTTGTTAGGAACTACCTGCTGCGAGGGGCACTGACCGCTGCTTCCGCGAAGTGACGTAACACCGGGGTGTCCGAGATTTTGCGCGCCCTGTTTGTGACTCCGCGAGCACCGAAAGAAAGGCGATCGCAAGAGATTTCCTGAGGTTGCAGGGGCATAGAAAATGGAGTAGTGGTATTCGGTGCAACGAGAATATGACTAAAACAGTGACGGCTGTGTGTCACTGTGTATCCTCTGTTGTAAGAGGTGAAATGTAATTACTGTATTTGAAACAGCTTAGGGTGGAAATAAGGAAAAGGGGAGTGATTTAAAAGGCCGATGCTGCCAGCAGAGAGAAGTTAGCTTAATAACTAACAGATTTTCGTAGGAAGCTAGAATTTAATTGAAATTTACTGAAGTATTACTGATAGTCATTTTTGTTGTGAACAATTTAAACCGAAGAGATGGGTGATTAATGAGTTCAGGGAGAGACTAATAATTGCAATGGTACTATTACAGAATGGAAGAGAATAAACTGAGAAAATAAAAATAGCATTAACAGTAACTAAAATTAAGTAAACGTTAGAGCTACAGGTACAAAAATAATACAAAGTTAATACAAATACAAAAACAATTAGTTAAAGGTACAAATATGGGGATAATTAAAAAGTTAATACAATTACAAGACAGTATATCTGAGTATAGGGGTGTCACAATTTGCAAATGGTGTTAAGTTTGCACTTTTGGCTCGAGTAGCTTCACTTAATACTATTCAGTTCTGTCATGTTTGTGACTGTCTTCTTTCCAGCTGCTGTCTTAATGATTACTTTGCCATCCTGAGTCCACACATTCTGAAGACCGAAATGGGATATGGCACTGTTTAAAATCTTTAGCCGTTTGTGTGTCAGATCTTACCTTATTGTAAGCCCTGTCCTTGCTAACCTCTTCTTCTGGGTAAAGATCTCTGCCCTTTTTCGGTATGAGACAAATTTAACGATTATTGGACGAGGTTTAGTAGCACCTGGCAGTTTTCGTCCCACCCGATGACTGCTGTCAGTGTCTGCCTTAGTCAACTCAACGCCTAATTTTTCACGTGCTCCCTGTATAAGTAGTTTGTCTGTGTCTTCTTCCTTATTTTCTGCTACTCAAAACAGTCATAGACTATTTCGCCTTTGGTACAGTTCTAGCTCGTCTGTTGCGGCAGATAGTTTTACTTCCCACTCCCGAACCTTTTTCTCGTATTCAGACACAGACTTTTTTAATGCTGTAATTTCGGCAGTATTGGCCTCAACAGCTTCCTGACATCTTTATTTCGATAGGATCCTTAATTAGCCGCCCAGAAACATAGTGTTCCCAGCGAAATACTGCTTACATCGTGATTCGTTTCGTGATTATATTCGCGGCAGTATTCGGCGACAGCTAGTTGACGTGTTTATTTTAGTCGCATGTGTCGCTGATGTTCCTTGGATCTTTTCTCGACTGATTTGATAATCTTCCCACCGTTAGATGTGTCAGGCTTGCATAGAACGCGATACTACTCATCTTTCGGAGGCGTTGATGGTCTTTAACATTACAAATAATACTCCTTATTTTAATTTAAGGGATCTAAATACACTGGATGCCACGTTTCAAACGAATCTATCGATCTTTCCGGATATTGGGCCAGCATAAGGCACACAAGTGAATTTTGACTTCTTTTCCTCGGTCTCATTCTCAACCTCTTTCTTAAGGGGACCACATCCTGCCTATCTAACCCATGTTCATTCAGGCAACTATTTGACCCATTTCTGAAAAAAACTATTTGATGCAGGACCTTAATATTTTTACTGCATATTACATGATGCTAATAGAGTCAACTGTACTAAAATCTACTTTATCCGTTTTGTAGTTTTTAAGAAATACTTTTTTAAAGTTATTAACAAAAAATATTAAGTTTTTTTCTGAAAATATTTTTTGTGTACTTCGTAATGGGGGAATATTAATGAATGTAGTACCAGAGGTGGCATTTTATGTTATACAGAGTCTCTGAAAATTTCATTCATTGATCTATGATAGTTTCTGATATAATGGGACATACGTATTGTAAATTTTAGTTTATGGGAAATTGACTTTAAAGGAAAAAACTTTTGAAATTTGTTACTTATAGTTAATTAAAACTGTCCTGATGCCTATGACGGCCCTTCTTTGGCCTCTACCAGGTCTTCCAGCTTCTTTTTCACCTTCCTGGATGTTTGTCTTGCTTTCTTGGCCATATTAGATGCAGACTTGTCTGCTTCAGCTATCCTCATTTTATCGCAATGTTGCAGCCCAGTGATCAAATTTTCACCAGGATTAATTCCCAGCTTTTTCAGTACTCAAAACTTTCCAGTATTATCACAATTGAATCTAATAACAGCATCATGAACTCCTTGTTTCATTGTATGCATGCCAATAAATACAGTTTTAGGAAGGCGGTTTCAAATTATGCTGTTGAAACACTCATTTGCGTTCTGTGTTTGTCCATGCAGACACTTCCTGAGAAGGTCAGGATGCGGATGAACCAAGTTTCTAAAAATAGATTTAATTGCTGTAATAACAGCAGCAGAAAGAGATTGCTGGTGAGAATAAGATTCTCCAGTTGCCTGAGCTCTATCGTATTTGGACCACGAATTTTCTCCTGATGGACACAATCAATGACATAGCTTATCATCAGCAGAGGACGTATGGAAGAATGTGGCCAAACCATCTCTCTTCATTGCCTCCAGATTTTCATTATTTCTCCTAATTGCCTGCCCATAGTATACCTGCAAGTTTTCTATTTCAGTTTTTGTCAACCGAGCCTGTCCGGTCAACAATTTTTCATCTTCTAACTTTTTTCCTCTCATAACTGTTGAGTTAGTTTTCTCAGCCTTGTTCCCAAACCATTTTGAACATGGCCTACACATTCTATTTTGCTAATAATGGCATCTTCATATTGCTTAGAGTTCACCACATTGTTGTATGCCTTACTGTCACCATCGCCCAAATATTTGGTGTATCATACGTCTCTCGTTTCTACAGAGCGATGAAATATTTGTTGTACTCTATGAACTTCCGTATCACCACTTGTTCCTCTAAAATTACCGCACAGTTGTGTTCTTTATGTTCATTGACTTGACAACATTTGCAATATTTAGACATTTTCTCCACATCTAACTCTTTACCGGTGTCTACACTCGTGGCAGTCACTACTCAATTCAGAGAAGTATGTCCTCTTTTCTGCCAAATTCCATGACGTGCAACTGCAATATCCGAACATCCATCATTTTCTTCCACTGCTTCCCCAGCAGCCAGTTTCATGCTTTCCTCACTGACCTGACGTACAGCTTTCTCTAATATTGCAGTCATTTTTTCGAATTTATTTGATGGTTGATGTAAGTTCATCACTGAACAAAATGTTCTCCCTGCAGCTATGCCCTTGCCAATGGACCTTAAGGCATAAACTAATCTAGTATTGATTTCATAAGGACCACTTGCATCTGGTTTTCAGGAACTCGTAAATGAAATCACAGCTGAGCATTTAGTGCAAATTAAATCCAAAGCAATTGCTAGGCTTTTCCTCCCACTGACACTCTCACAAATTTTCATACCATGTGACTCACCATTTCACTGTCTACGTTGTACAAATTTATAAATCACATCTGATAATATTCTCAAATTTATAATAATGTTACTGCACCCCTTGTCACTTACAGTAAATTCGTTGTAACTCTCTTGAAATGTGATGCACTTTTTGAAGAATTACAATTAGAAACATCGATGACTTTGTTTGGGAGAAGTTATTAATTCAACAATAACTGTAGTTGAGGCACTGGCGGCATTAGCAGTAGCAGCAGCAGTAGAAGAAGTACTAGCAACAATAAATATTGTAGACTGTCTAAGAGAAAAAAAAATGGAGACTACATTTATTTGTTAGAGATGTCGGTATACCTTTGAGCTCTTTGTAGTCACATGTTTTATTATTGTTGCCACCATCATGGCTGGTTTGTTCCCCCAATGTTTATTTTCTCATCACCTCTTCGTTATGACTTAATCAAACATTACTCTGCGCCACCAATGCCTTTTAGTATAACTTAATGACATTTCACTATGTTAATATATACGAAACAAAGAAATTCAGCTGTGATAAAAGTGTATATGAAAAGTTAACAATTTAAAATAAAGATAGGACCCTGCGGGACCTGCACGTCCATTCATTTGGAACGCCATGCATCCCAGATTCAAAATTCTAAAAAACATTATACACACTCTTTATTAGCTTTCCTAAGTAGTGAAAGATTCTGGTAGATAAGTGACGGGAGAACATTGTTTATCAGTTAGTGCGTAGGAGCTTCAGAAAGTAAGTTACACATCTCTTCCCAAACTAATTGTGCAACAAGTGGCGCATTGTCAGGAGGGAGTACATAGACCTTTCCCCGTTTGCTGCAGACACAGTTTTTCTTCGGTACGGACAACAGATATCACAGCCTGGAACTGAGATGGAGCGGCAACTGGCAACATACTCCAATGTTGAAATTCCGGGGACAGTACAATTTTTGGGGGCCAAACGTTTTATCTGCACACAGATTCACCGAAAAATTTTGGCAGTGTAGGGGTAGAATGCAATGATGCCTCCAGCATTAGTGCAACAGTGTCAACTATCTGACCGGGATCGTACAGACTTGGGTGATAGCTATCCCCCATACAATTCTAGTACAGCACCATGCCATTTCTACCTTTCTCAGAAAGCTGAATGAACATATGTGTTTCTTGATGACTGGACCTGCAGTGAAATGTTTTCTGAAAGGAAATTGCAAGTAAGCTTCCAGTATCACTACTTAAGATATTTATTGATTATTACTACAGGTGTTTCGGAAGATTTCCATTTTCAAGTACGTCTATGAAGTCCTGACGTATATATAACATCAGGTGTGACTGTATCTCGTGAATATTCGCGTTATCTATCACGTGAAATTTTAAAATATCGATTCCATGTCGATTTTGTGTAGTTTTGTACTATGTGGCGTAATATTTTGATAAGATACTGTAAATATTTCCTATAATTTTTGACAGTTCACACCATAGATATTTTATGTTTAGATACTAATGTAAATATAAATATAAAACATAGTAAACGTAAATATAAAACATCTATCGTGTGAACTGTCAAAAATTTACAGGAAATATTTACATCATATCAAAATATTACGCCACATTGTATAAAACGGCACAAAATCGACGTGAAATAGATATTTTAAAATTTTACTGAAATATAACGAGAACAATCACCAGATACAGCCACACTGACATGCCGTGCAGCATTCAAAAAATGGTTCAAATTATTCTGAGCACTATGGAACTTAACTTCTGAGGTCATCAGTCCCCTAGACCTTAGAACTACTTAAACATAACTAATCTAAGGACATCACACACATCCATGCCCGAGGCAGGATTCTAACATGCGACCGTAGCGGTCGCGTGGTTCCAGACTGAAGCGCCTAGAACCACTGAGCCACTACTGCATTGAATAAAAGTTGCTTGGCCTGTAATGATAATGGGCAACTTATATTTTGAACGTCACCTCAGGTATGAAGTAAAGTCGGCGTTTGTATACCTTTGATATGTTCTGAAGAACAGGTGCACATAGCATCATATTGAACTGGTGATGCAGTCAAAATCAAGAACGCTAAGGGGGCCACACCGTGGTTCAGCTCAAAATAACATCTATTTTCGGTTTGCAAACATATTTCCATAGATCAAGGTTTTATTTCAGTACTCTGAAAAGGATTTTGCTGAAAAAATTTTTTGTCGAGCATTTAAAGAGCATTTTCCTACCACGTGTTTACGTGCCACGCCCACTTTTCTGTTTTCCACTATTTTGCACATATTTTACATCTTTATATCCCCTACATTGTACGTAAAAGATTTTATTTTTTACTTCCCAGCGTGTTGGCTATCCTTGGAATGCAACGGTCGTTATTCTTTTGTTTCTGCTGTTTGTAAACAACGCGCTTTCAGACACGTGGTTAGTTTTGTTCAAGTGTGATTGTGGGTAGTTAACATACTTACATTTGCAGTGCTTGTTTACATGTGTTTTGTTGTGTTTATTGAAGATCAGGCATTTTCAAGAAAAGACAATTTAGAGGAAACAAGTTTAAAAAACTTTCTGTACAAGAGGCAAGTCTCACCTCCAGTGTTTTACCAGATGGGTTGACACATCGATACATAATTTTGGTCAAATTGCTCCATGATTTAAGCCATTATACTTTCCATCATTTAATCGTCAGTCCTCGTTCTAACTGAGATCAGGTCTACCACTAATCATAACCGTGTAATATTATCGATACCACATTAATTTCTTCGGTTTCCGCTCAATTATAGTTACGCCCTTCATATCACCATCTCATCCATGAGGATCCAATTGGTGTGTTACCCGATCAGTAAAGTTTTCCATGTTGTGAGTGTTGGAACATCGCTCTAAAACATCTCAAGGAAGAGCTGTGTTGATGCGACCGTTACTATGCATGATGAGTGATCAGATGGGACAATGAAAGTTATCCAACTGTCCACTGAATCCTGCCGGGATTGTAGATTAGTTGGTTTCCACTGATGAAATCCATGACGAATTTCTGGTTCGCATATGAAAGCAATTAAACAATTTTTACTGTCAAAAACAGTCTTGATCACAAATTATTTATTCCGCTGACCGGTTTCGAGCACAACTGTGGTCATCTTCACACGAATGAGTAAGAACCTCCTTCTTACTCATTGGTATGAAGATGACCACAGTGAGTAGTGATTTACCACCAGAAGGAGGCTCTTACTCATTGGTCTGAAGATGACCACAGTTGTGGTCGAAACCGGTCACTGGAATAAATAATTTGTGATCAAAACTGTTTTTGATTGTGAATATTTGTAATAACACTGATCACTGCATACTCCCACAATGAATTCAAAGGTAAGCAATTAAATAAGGTGATCTACTCTTAGCTCACTTTAACATTACGCTTTTACGCTACATTTTTCATTGTTATCTGTCACTCCTTGACTAACATCAAATGTTAAAGGGGTTTTTCCAAGTCTATATTTTGACGTTCTGAAAGAAATTAACGAAATTGTTCTTTACGTACTATGGTCTGGTTCAGGGCACGAGGTTTCCGTCATATGGACAAAGTTTAAGTCGTAATTTAAACTCATTAGTCGGAGACTTGGCCATTAAAAGCATGCTTAAAATTTCCACTTTCTGTTCGTGATGGCCGCTTAGTAGAGAACATGGGCTCGTAAAGCGCGGTTTGGTGTGCTCGCATTCGAGAAATGCTAGTGTTCCGCTACGCTTGCTGGACCCGCCTGTTCTCCAGAGGGGAGGCCACGACTGCGGGCGGCAGCGCTCATCCAGTGGCGTCACCCGAAGAGGCAGCCTGCAGGCCGGTGGAATCCAGGGGCACCGAGCGATGTAGGAGGGACTCTCAGCGAGCGCTCCCGCACGGCCCTAGCGTCCTCTCGCGGCTGCGTCGCACATGTTTCCTGGTACTATTCACACACGCACTTCACGGTTTCCTCCAGCAGTAACCTTTGTACCCTTCAGTCCGTTACTTTTGTGATCGATGGTTTCAGTATTCCCTGACGACGAAAATGTCCCGTCTGCGAGAGCGACGGACAACGAAGATGAAGGCAGAGCTGTGGCTGCTGATAATGCTGCAGCTTCTCGGTGTCTGTAGTTCTGATGTCGCGCTCGTGCCTGAAAGCGTAGTTTATGTCACCGATGGCCTGACGAGTACCGTGATAGCGAGTCCGGTATTAGGCGAGACGAGGTAAGTTATACACACAGGGGGAAATCTCTGGACTGGAAGAAGAAGGATAACCCGGAAATAGTGCTAAATGTTCTATTCCTTAAGATTACCGTAAGATCCGACACTGAAGTAATTTAGTTTCTGTTTGCTAGTATCTAAGTTTAAGTGTTTTATTTTCCTTAAATACGTATCCAAAAACAATACTTGCGTAATGATCTCAGAGCGCCTATTAGTGTATAGGGTGTGCATAATTAAAATAGAGAACTACTGCTGATAATGACATCAGGTTTCAACAGCGCATTATTGACGCAGGGGAAAACGTCAAGAAAAAAAAACGAAAATTTTAGCAATATATGGCTCTGATAAAAATGACAGATTAATCACAGTCTATGGTTTGACTTGCACATTACACCATTCGTACTGTTCAATTAGGATTATTGTGCAGGTTCGGCAGTCAACACTGTTACTTAGGCAAGCCCATCCACAACGCCAAGGTCATTTCACATCTTATTGGAAAAATTGATTTTCAATGTCCTGTGGCCAAAAGCGGCATCAAAAGCAAACTGAAATTGGTTTCTGGCGTTGTTAGACTGGACGAAGACATGTCCAGTATGCTGTCCACCGTTTTCTGTCACAAGTTGTGTTCGAGAAAGGAGTATTTTTCGTTCTTTGCCGAATTTGTTAACGCTTGCATTCACTTTTCGCACTTCCAAGGTAGAATTATGGCGAGATGTTATCAAAACAGGTCTGCATTTTGTAGAGTAACTTTTCTTAGGAATGCTGGCATCCGCTGGGAATTCCATGGCGTTGGTTAATGTTTGGTACCAGTCCTCTACCCGTCAGTCCCTTCGCATGTGTTCCAGTATCCCTCGAACTGTGGCTTTTACTTCCCCAATTGCCTTCCACTATTTTCCACTTACTCTCAGCATAAAATATTTGTGCAGACATTAATGTCAAATTCTGTTGAGAGATGATCGGATCCAAATTAATCCTTCTAACGTGTCAGTTAGAGATTGCATAGAACAAGGAGTGCAAAGCGTTGTGTCTGTTGGTTGGTTGGTTGGTTTGGCGTATAGAGGGACCAAACTATAGGGTCATCAGTCCATCAAGAGGTGGACGACAGTGAGTGAGAGCCACAGTGATACCGAGCCAGGTCCTCACGGTGGAGGAGGTGACCATGTGTTAGCCAAGTATGGCCAATGCGAAGCTGGCAAAGGACAGTGTAGTACCGGCGAGTGGCTTGCATGGATGACCGCCACACATTCGATGTTTTCTTGACAACACGTAGTTTATTTGGTGTACTGAGAGTGCGCCATTTACTATCACTGATTGAGAAAATTTTGCGGTGGATGACCGATTGAAGATCAGTCTCCAAGAGGACAATTTCCAGAGTTGGTTTACTGGTAGCATGTTTGGCCAGGCGGTCAACAAGTTCATTACCCAGGACACCGACATGTCCTACGATCTAAATAAAGGTCACTGAACTTCCACTGTTGCTGAGGGCATAAAGAGACTCCTGGATTGTCAGTACCAAAGGATGGCAAGATAAGCACTGGTCGAGAGCGTGTAAGCTGCTTAAGGAGTCACTGCAGATGAGGAAGGACTCCATGGCGCAGGAGCGGATATACTCAAGACCGCGACAGACACCTATCGACACTGCTGTGGAAACACTGCAGCTGCCCAGCAAAGAGTGATGTTCAGAAATCCAAAGTGAGCATAAGCAAGATCGTCTACCATTGGTCCATCGGTGTAGACTATTTCAGAGTCCTGGCTCTCATCGAGAATAGAGAAAAATTGCTGGTGGAGGGCCTCAGGTGGAACTAAACCTTTTGGGCCTTGTGACAGGTGGATGAGGCATGGACCATGGAGGTGGACCAGCAGGAAAGGTGGTAGGGGATGCCCTTTTCTGGGCAGCCATTGTGGGACATGGATTGCCATGTTAGGAAAAAGGAGATGGTAATTGGGATGGTGAGGCGAACTATGAATGTGTGCGGTATAACTTCCAAGCAGTAGTTTCTGTAGGAGCCGTAATGGAGGTACACCAGCTTTCATCTACATCTACATCCATACTCCGCAAGCCACCTGACGGTGTGTGGCGGAGGGAGGAGGCTCTTCACCTGGTTCGCTCAGAAATGTCCTGCCACAAGCCAAGGACTAGCAGCCGCAGTATGGAGGGCGATGCTGTTCCATATACCAGGGTCCCATATTGAATAAGGGAGTGCATGAGAGTTTTGTGCTGCTGCAGCATTGTAGGGCGATCAGCACCGCAGTCAGTGTGGCTCAGGCTCGAATAATATTAAGACACTGTCAGCACCTTCCCTTAAGCTGACGAAGATAGGAAGCCAAGTTAAGTGGGAGTGGAAGACCAGTTACAAAAAACGGTAAGTCTGCACTACATGAAGCAGTTGGTCATCAAGGTAAAGTTCTGGTTGGGGGTGGACTGTACGACGAAGACAGAAGTGCCTGACGCAAGTATTGGCAGCCGGAAACTGAAAGACGTGAGTGAGGGCCCATGGCTGTGCCTTTTGTATGGATCCCTGCAACTAGCGTTCAGCCACATCAATATAAGAGGAGCAGGAGTAAATACAAACATCATCAGAATGTAGGAGGGGAAATATTCAGTAACCTACTGCTAGTGCAAAACCATTAACAGCAATTAAAAATAGTAGAACACTCCGGACAGAGCCCTGTGGAACCCAATTCTCTTGGATATGAGGTGAACCCTGGGAAGCACCGACGCGAACTCTGAAAGTGTAAAGTGACAAGCAGGCTACAGAGACCCTACTCATGTAGAGTAGCATAGATGTGGTGTCACCAAGTATTGTAGGCCTTTGTCAGGTCAAAAGGGGCGACAATGAGGTGTTGTCACTGGAAAAAGGGCGATGGAATGGAAGACTCCAGCTGGACCAAGTTGTCGGTGACCGAGTGCCTTTGGCAAATACCGCCCTGGGACATAGCCAGAAAGCCCCAGACTCAAGGAGCCAAAACAATCGCCAGCTCATCATATGTTCCAGCAGCTTGCACAAAACGTTGATTAGACTGATAGGACGTTAGCTATCCACATCTATCGGGTTCTCACAAGGCTTTAGCACTGGAGTGATGATGCTTTCCCACCATTGCGACGGGAATTGGCCATCGCTCCAGATGCGATTGATGATGGTAAGGAGGTGGCGCTGGTAATCTGCTAACACATGCTTAATCATTTGGGTGTGGGTACAGTCTGGGTCAGGGTATGTGGCAGGACAGTCGGTAAGAGCGCTATAAATTCCCACTCACTGAAGGCAGCATTATATGGCGCAGGGTGACATTCAGCAAAAGATAGGTGTTGTCATTCCATCCGCTGTTTTGGGAAATGAAAGGCAGGGTCATAATTCTCAGACGCAGACGTGCGAGCATAATGCGTGGCAAGATGCTCTGTGATTATCTCTGAATTTGCAAACACAGCTCTATTTGTGGAAATTCCAGGTCCACCTGTAGGTGTCTGACAGCCGTAAACCTGTCGGAGCTTGGTCGAAACGTGGGAAGGAGAGGTTTGTGTTTCAATGGTGGAGACGTATTGTTCCCAACACTCCCACTTCCTTCGTTTGAAGGCAATGAGGTCCTCCAGGGATGTTTGAGGGCCCTCTTATGGTCTCTAATGACCACAACAATTTCCGATGACCACCGAGGCACTGACTTCCGCTGCAGGCAACGTGACGAACGAAGAAGCGCCGATTCAGCTGCGACATCAATGCTGTGAATCATTTCGTCGATGTTGCCTTGCAATAGAGATTCTCAACGGTGGTGGTGGCGGTGAGAGCGGCCCAATCAGCCTTCGTAAAAGCCCATCTGGGCAAGCGTTCCGATGAGTGACGCAGGGGGAGCTACAGGAAGAGCGGAAAGTGGTCACTACCATACGTCATGAGTTTCACATTGGATATATAGGCAAAGACGGGGACTGCAAATCGAAAGATCAATGGATTAGTATGTGCCATGTGCCACACCGAAATGTGCGAGGCATCTGTATTGCGAAGGCAAAGGTCGAGTTGAGTTAGTATGTCGACATCTCTACACAGCCAGTAACATTGTTTCACGCCGTAATGTGTAATAGGCATAAAAATCATCCAGAAAGAGAAGAGGCAGGAGGAGTTGAGAAGTTAGTGTAGCCGATTTGGAGGGAGGTAGATGCTACCAATGGTAACTCTCACGATGTCCTCACCCTGACAGCCACAATTTCTAAAGGTGTTCGAAGGAGCACAGGTTCGCTACAGACAGATGTAGGTAAGGACATAAATACAAACGCCACATGACAGTCTGTCACAGTCAGTACGGATTTTGGATTTTGTAGTACCCCAAAAGCCGTGAAAGGCAGGATTTCGCATCGTGGGAAACAAGGCTTCCTGAAGGGCAAAGCAAAATAAGATGTAACGCTTATGTTTTGCCATAATTCAGCCAGGTGGTAGAAAAAACCGCCGCAGTTCCATTGGAGAATGACGCCTCCTGTCGCCTGGGAAGGCATGAAGGGGCGAAGGAGAAAGATTACGCCTCAGGGTCACCTGCCGCCACCGGCCGAGTGTTCACAGCCAGTACCATTGCTTCCGAGGTGTCGGCGAGATCTAGGTCCTCAGGGGGTGCCAGAATCTCCACATCGTCCTCGAACACAGAACTGTTATGGGTTGGTGGCGCGGGGGACATCGGTGTCTCCTTTTTCCTAATAGACTTCTTCTTTGATTGTTTTCCCTCTTGCTACTCTTTTGGGACCTGCCCGGAGGGCTTCTCGGAAGTAGCTTCAGGGGCAGAGGAAGACCAGCAGCTAGTGGATCTTCCAACCACTGACTGGCGTCCACTTGACCATAGGGTGTCTTCAGAGACAATATGTCCCTTATCGAATATTGTTTTGATGCTGTAGTATTAATCTGAACGAATAGTTTCGGAACTCACTTTAGGTACGGCTGAATGTTGAGTGGACATAACAGGCTGCTGTGCTGATACCTATCCCGTACATTAATGTGTTCGCTTACTTTCGCCTGGCGCCGGGGAGGTCGGTGAGTGGGGTTTGTCTGTTGAGGCACGTCCACACATTGAATTCCATCCCCCGCCCTGTTGAAACTGCATGGTTGCGGCGGGCAGTGACGAGAAAATTGTGTGTATGGAAAATATAGAACGCTGAAGTTTGTTTGGGCAGCAATGATCGGCGCAGGCAAGAAATGTTGTAAATGTTGTTTGCCCTGCCCTCGCCCCCTCCAACTCAGTGGCAGAAGCATAGGTTGGCTACGTTCAGCGAATCCTTGATGCCAATGTTACTGAACGTAGCTGGTTCTTGAGCTCGTCGCCGTATATGATATTCGAGCCAGCGCCGATAGGTAGATGTGTGTTGTCCTCCTCAGAGTGCACAAACAGCAGTAGGAGAGACGCATTTCATCTTGAACCGATGTGACCATAACGAATGCAATTTAAGAACGGTCTGACAATTGGAACATAGGGATCTATGGGGCGTTTCGTTCCTTGGCTAGATGTCGCTTCAGATGAAGTTTGAGTTAACAAGACTAACCAGCAAATCTGCAGTTCGACAATAGGTACGTTACCACATCTCTTCGTAAACCTACAAACACCTGCAGCGGGGAAGACAGACTGCGCGACTTCTCTTCAAATTCTATATCTAATTTTCTAATTACTCCCAATTCGTTAACAGCGAAAGAAGGAATGTAAGTGTCCATATTTTTGGACTTTAATACTTCACTGTTTACTAAGAAATTAGCCGTGTCTGGAGTTTTGAGTCCGACCTTCACTTAAATTGTTCCCATAGAAGAAATTTTTGTTACAGCATTCTTGAGCTCTGGTGAGGAAGACATAAGAGTGCCCTTACAGCCATAGGGTGCAGGCAGCCTACGTTTGTGTCCTAACGTCCCATACAAGCAACGTACAGCACACTGTGTTTACGTCTGTAGAAGGCAGGAGACGGCTAATTAATTACGGTTCCCGTGGGAATAACATTTTGTTAGGTAGGAGCATTCGATGGATGGGTGTGGAACCAGAAGGCTAATATTTCAAGGGTATCTGCTACATCTGAAACTTTAGCAACAGATGAAACTTGGTTATCTTTTGTAATGAAGGTTTTTGCATTCCTTACGCCATTGCCAAACCTTACTATGTAACTTATATCTCTCGATGTAGACGCTGTTCTTACAGCTCCAACTCTTCTTGATCAGGCGTATTCCAGATTCTTCCCAAACAACCGCTAAGGAGTGGTGACCAACATTGTTATCGATGTTGTCCAGTGAGGGCGTCGAAATGATGTCCACCCCTTTCACCATGTACCCGCCCATACACGGTGGTGCTTAGTACCAAGATTCGCTCTCGAGATATTCCGTGTGCTTTGTCGGATGGTAGCATTTTCTGGATGGGAGCGGAACCAGACGCTGCTGTCTCAAGGGTATCAGCTACATCTGGAACTTTAGTAACAGATAAAACATGGTTAGCTTTCACGTAACACAAAACCACTGAATTTGGCTCCAGAGTGCAACAAACACAGTAAGGCGTTTTACTTTCTGTCTGTGAAGTAAGGAGCGTTCTTGCTTGCGATTGGTTCTGTTTTACTTGCCATGTTGCCACAATTTGCGTTGCGTTTCGTGACGAAATGGCTCCTCAAAGAGAAATGGCAGGAAGAGGAAGGACAAAGCTTGTGAAGCGCGAAAGTTTACTAACTCGTGCTGTGTACCGAGGGCTGTAAGGAAGGCTCAGGTGCCACACGGAAGAGCGACCTCTGGACACGTCTAAACGCTTCCTCGTCTACTGCTAGATAAGGTTCAAAAGGCTGGCTCGTTGATTCGGAGGAGGGGACCAAACAGCGAGGTCATCGGTCCAATCGAATTAGGGAAGGATGGGTCGCAAGTCGGCTCTGCCATTTCAAAGGAATCATCCCGGTATTTGTCTGACATAATTGAGGGAAATTGCAGAAAACCTAAATCAGGATGGCCGGACGCAGGTTTCAACCGTCATCCTCTCGAAAGCGAGTCCAGTGTGCTAAAGGCTCAGATGGCAACGCGTATATTTGACAAGTAGGAAAGGCGAAACCGCCGTACTAGACACCACAGCATCAGAGAAACTACAACGTCGCGAACGATAAAATTTGAATAAGCTTTCGGATCAATGATATTTTAGTCGAAGGACATTCAAATAATCAGTGCTACATTGTATATCCTTCTAACTTTAAATTCTTTGCAAATGTTCCTATAAATACAGCCCTCGTTTGCTTCTTAGAGCTCGCTTTTCGAATACATTTGGCTCAGACGCTTTCATTTACAGCGCTGATTCCTCAGCTAACCAGCACAATCCATGCTCGCTTCTGCAACGTCTCCGTAGCTGTCTTATCGGTATTTCCAGTTTTCAGTCACACATCATATGTAAAGATGGCGGACCTGTTAAAAACGTGGCTGTTATTGTCAACACACAATCAACCACAGTGAGAGCCTCATTGCCTGCTTGCGATGCTGAGTCTTCAGCCTTCACTTTGACACTCTCCACTGGGTTTTATACCATTCAGACCTGGAAAAACTTGCTGGCAAGGTCCCTCGAGAATTATCGCGATGTTTTAGACTGCACCTTTCACTGTTACAGTAGACCTGTCTAATGTGTGTTTTGCGTTCTTTGGACTTTTCTACAGTCACTTCGAATGTAGAGTCCTCACTTATTGTTAATGGGGCTATTTTAATTCACAGTCGTTAATCAACTCAGGGGTGGATACACCGGAGGAAAAACTTGAAAGGCCGTAGACCCACGCGGTGTTCTCGAATGAGTGCGGCAGAGTCTGTGTAATTTATGTTCTGAAGGGGTGGCCGTGTATCCACATTGACAATGAAGTGTGTTCTTTCCGTCGTCTTTCTCCCATTTGTGCTGGAATAGCAGGATACCACTGGTGAAGTCCCGTAAGGACTTTCGAGACATAATTTCTGTTAATCTGACCCCATTTTAAAACTCCTCTTTCTCTCTTACGAGTGTTATGGTCTTCAACCGCTTTGGACACTCTCATCACGTGTGAAATGGACTCATCTGTTTCTCAGTCCTTTGTGAGCATCTAGGATAGATATTAACTCGAGAAAGAAGTTTCTGAGAATGTACGTTTGTCGAACAGCATTGCATGGCTGTGAATCGTGAAAGAAAGGGCAGAACGATACGACACATGTTGAACTTCGGAGGGTACTAACACTAGGGGAAGGGAGATAATACAATACGTCGATAGAATAATTGATGTCACAAGGTACAAGTGTTACTTTGAGACGAAGAGATTTCCAGAATAGACAAATTTGTCATCAGAAACCTGAAAACAAAACAAAAATTAAAAAATTACAAAAACAAAAAGAAAACAGGCAAATCCACTCTTCAACTGAATGCAACAATAGATCGGTTGGAGAGAATACGGCCGATTTCGTTGTTCATACAGGTCCTCCCGAGCTAGTGTGTCATTGTCGTTGGCGAGACCTAAAACGCAATGTTTTGGCAAAGCTGAAGGTGTTACCTGCAAACAAAGTTTGGTATAACGTGTTTAGTGTTTGTGTGGGCTTCTCAACAACTTATGGAATGCAGACGAAAAAGAATTTTCGAAAGCTAAATTTGCACATGGCATGTACAACCGTCCAATAATGTACAAAGGGTCGTGCATAACAGTGTAATGTAAAAATCGAGATTTTACAGATTTCGATAAAAAATTATGATGGTACAAAAGTGCTGAAACATATTTGGGTGTATATGAAAACCAAGTTTTTGCATAACATGCGGACCTTACATCGAATAATTTTATCTGCAAACACGAGCGCTACAAGAGCAGTGAAACTAATAGACCAATCAGTCTCTAACATTAGATCACTTCTCTCTTTCATATCGACATCCAATTCTTCTCCTATCACATCAGTAGACCCCCCCCCCTCCTTCCCCCAACCCTCCTCGATTAAAATTTCACCATAATTTATGTTGTGTTTTCTATATGCTGCGTCTAGCGTAATCTGTCCTTAGGCCGGGAAACCACTACCTACAATTACTTTTTGTGGGACCCATATGAAACAGGGCTAACAGGAGGTACTTAATATACACAAGAAAGAGCAGCACGAATGCTTACAGGTTTGTTTAACCCAAGTGAGAGAATTACTGAGAAATTTTAGCTGGTTGACAGCTCAGGACGAATGGCATATCTCCCACGAAAACCCACTTACAATGTTTCAAGAACCAGGTTTAAGTGAAGACTGGAAATGTGTTGCGTACTCCTAAGTACCGCTCCTGGATCGTATACAGAAGCGTGTGAACAGCCATTTCCACCGTGCTCCATAGGCGAATAGAAGGGGTAGAAACCTGAAATGTGGTGTACTGAGAGGAACACTGTTCTCGATCCACCGTCATGCCTGGAGAATGGATTTACATGTAGATGTAGATTTATTTGGTACGGCTAGAATGGAACAATCTGCACACGAATGCAAGAGCTGGAGACATGATTAATGCTTAATCAACAACCACGTCGTTACAAACAGAATGCACAAAGGTGTTAAAGGAAAGCGGTTGTGTCCTGTAGAAATGAATCTTTTCCAAAATTCTCTAAAGGATTGAGAAAAACAGTGGAAAACCTAAAACTGGGTAACCGGATGGTAATGGACTGGAGCTACACATCCCACGTAAGACACAGGACCACCGCACAAGGAGAATCAGAGTAGATATTGAATTCCCAAGGCGTATATTCTGAGAAAATGAAAATGTTTTGATGATTACGCAATACTGATAATTGTTACTTTTTGGACCGTCTGACTAAAACTGAATGAAACACAATTTTCGTGCCATACGCGTTTCGGCTTTATTCTCTGCAAGGCATCTTCAATGGCCTGGAATCTGTACATTGCAAGTTTTGTTGAATTTTATGTGCTTTATCGTCATATGTTGTCTCAGATGTATTTTCTTGAACCTGTTGTACATGTTGTCAGGGAAGATTCCTTGCAGAGAATAAAGACGGTCCAAAAAGTAAAAATTATCAATATACCGAAATGTTACAAGCAACTGATGATGTTTGGTTTGTGGGGCGCTGGACTGCGCAGTTATCAAATGGCTCTGAGCACTATGGGACTTAACTTCTGAGGTCATCAGTCCCCTAGAACTTAGAACTACTTAAAAATAACTAATCTAAGGACATCACACACATCCATGCCCGAGGCAGGATTCGAACCTGCTATCGCAGTGGTCGCGCGGTTCCAGACTGTAGCGCCTAGAACCGCCCCGTCACCTCGGCCGGCCGCGCGGTTTTCAGCCCCCGTACAAGTTCCCAACCTTTGCTCACTCCAATCTCGCAACTTTTAGGAATGATAATGAAATGAGGAGGACAACACAAACACCTACTCATCTCGAGGCAGGTGAAAATCCCTGACCCGGAAGGCAATCGAACCTGGGACCCGTGCTCGGGCAGCGAGAACGCAACCGCGAGACCACGAACTGCGGACGACATGCGGCTTAGGAAGACAGGACTATGAAAGTTGAAGATGTTTTGTTGATACTTCGATAACACCGGAAACGTTTAGTTCTGTCAGTATCAGGAGGCTAAATTAAAGGAGTGTCAGTATGGGCAAGCACGTGTAACATTTCCAAGTTATTGTTCCCTGAGAATTACGGGGCATTTAAGTACAGATAACTGACAAGAATGATCTGAAATCTATTACCATATTCTTGAAGCGGTAACACACACCATCATTTGACGCAGTGTCAGTTAAAATTACGATCATATTTCTTACGGGTGTGGTCCGTTTTTACAAGGCTAAATATTTGTCAGTGAATATGGCTTGGAGAAAAATAAGATGTAATTGAAATAGATTGCTAAGACCCGATATACGTATCGCTCATCTTTTTCAAACCATTGGAGATGGTATAGGAAATCCTATTCCAAGTGCTGCAAATTACGGCAAAGTAATATTCCATGTCTGGACACTTTTAGATGGAGTATTGAATTTATGACAAATGGTAAACTATCGGCCTCCAATTATATTTTATCCGCCACACCAGGACGTT
Source organism: Schistocerca piceifrons (assembly GCF_021461385.2). Lineage (NCBI taxonomy): Eukaryota > Metazoa > Arthropoda > Insecta > Orthoptera > Acrididae > Schistocerca > Schistocerca piceifrons. The sequence goes on along the minus strand of NC_060139.1, from coordinate 974,056,905 downwards.
TTACACCAATAGCCCATACACAGAACGTCCGGCGTATTCACCGTCTGGTTGTTTTAATTCTGTGAGAAATTGCGAAGGACTTTCAAAATCAGTTGTGTGAAATGGTTAGTGGTTTGGGAAGACGTTTTAAGATGAAAATGAGCAAAAGTCGAACAATGATAACGGAGTGTAGTCGAATAATATCCGGCAGTCCTGAGGGAAACAAACTGGGAAAACAGACACTAAAAGCAGCAGGTGATTTTTGATCTTTGGGCAGCAAAACAACACACGATGGTATATATGAAAGAGAAATGATATTCGTACTGGCAATAGCAACGGGCTTGATCAGAAAAAGATGAATTTGTTAACTTCAAACGTAAGAATGTTAGAAAATCTTTCCTGGATGTATTTGTCTGGAGTGTAATCTCTTACGAAAGTGAAACGTAGACGATGTACAGTCTCTTATGAAAGTGAAAAGTAGACGATAAACTTAAAGGCGAGTAGAAGCTTCAGAAATGTGGTGTTCAAGAAGAACATTTTACATAGGTCGTTCCTATAAGAGAACCTGTGCTCAAATAGTAGAGTATTTTATTGGTTACGAAAACGTGCTGGGTCACGGGCTCGACTTTAGCAACTGCGTAAATTTTGAATAAAAATTATCGCCACTGGTGGCCGAAACTTCCGACGTAATGAGTAACTCTTATTCTGGCAGGGACGGAGGTAGGGACGGAGTTTCGGGACAACCTCTTGGCCTTGGGGTGGAAAAGTGCCCCTAAAAGATGGAATACTCAGTACTGATCAACGGAATGTCGATACAGAAGTCCTTGCAAAACACTGTATTAAAGATCTTCATTGCGTATCCACAGTGTAAGCGTTGACAAATGGTTCCGTACTCGTCTTCCGTCTCCGGGGGGACATTCCCAACGGGCTTGTAAGCAGGTGACAAAGGCTGAATAAATAACGAAAGTTTAACGTTGTGTGAGTTGGGGCGTGGAATGTCAGAAGTTTGTACGTGGTACGAAAGCTAGAGAATCTGATAAGAGTAATTATAAGGCTTTGCCTACATATAATGGACTGCTGAAGCGGAATGAAAATTTCTGATCAGACGACTATGGTATATTATAAACAGCAACGCAAAAAATTACAAGGGGAAATATTCGCTATGAATGGGAAGGTAGAGAAGAGAGTGAGTTACATTAAACAGTTCAGTGATAGGATTGCTCCCATCACAATCGACAGTAAAACAACACTATGAACAGTAGTTCAGTTACACATGCCGTCATCACAAGCAGGAGAAATGATAATCTATTAATGATAAGGTATGCAACGCGATACTGGGGAAAGGAACAGAATACAGATTTACGGGACATTATGGGATCTGGTAGTAGGAATGGGAGATGTGACAGACTAATTGAATTCTGAAATTGTTTTCAACTGTAATAACGAAATTAAAGAAAGGTTCAGGAGTGGAATTAAAATTCAAGGTTAAGGGACATCAATGATACGGTTCACTGATGACATTGCCATTCTGAATCAAAGTGAAGAAGAATCACATGATATGCAGAATAGAACGAACAATGTAATGAGTACAGAATACGGACTGAGAGTAAATCGAAGAAAGACAAAAATAATGATAAGAAATGAGAACAGCGAGAATTGATGGTCAGGAAGTAGATGAGATTAAGGAATTCTGCTACCTAAACAAAAAAATAACCAATGACGGACGGAGCAAGGAGGACATCAAAAGCAGACTCACACTGGCAAAAAGGGCAGTCTTCCAGTATCAAACATAGGCCTTAACTGGAGGAAGAAAGTTCTGAGAATGTACGTTTGGATCGCAACATTGGATGGTAGTGAAACATGAACTGTGGGAAACCCAGTGCAGAAGAGAATCGAAGTATTTGTGATGTGGTGCTATAGACAAATGTTGAAAATTAATAGGGTAAGAAACGAGGAGGTTCTGCGCAGAATCGGAGTGGAAAGGAACATGTGGAAAACGCTAACAAGGAGAAGGGATAGGATGATAGGACATTCATTAAGTCATCAGAGAATAGCTTTCACGGTACTAGAGGGAGCACTAGAGGGCAAAAACTGTAGAGTAAGCCACAGATTGGAATACATCTAGCAAATAGTTGAGGACGTATGTTGCAAGTGCTACCATGAGATGAAGAGATTGGCACAGGAGAGGAATTCGTCGCATCAAATAAGTCAGAAGAGTGATGACTCAAACGAAAAAAAAAGTACGCTATTGTACTTGGAAAAGACCAGGTAGCATCTGAAGATTTCAGCTGTATTACATCACGGTCAGACAGGATTCTGAAATCAGTTACTGCATTCCAGGACATACCCAGGGTCAGATATATACAAGCATCACACCCTAGTAATGGAGTTTAAGAGAGTCTTTCGAAAATCTACGTCTACGTGAATACTCTCCAATTCACACTTAAGCGCCTGGCAGAGGTTTCTTCGAACCACCTTCAGCCAATTTCTCTACCATTCCATTCTCTAACAGCGCTTGGTGTAACGAGCACTTAGATCTTTCTCTAGGCGCTCTGATTTCTCTTATTTTATTGTGTTTATCATTTCTTCCTATGTAGGATGGTGAAACTAAAATATTTGCACATTCAGAGGAGAAGTTGGTATTTGAAGTTTCGTGAAATGATCCTGCCGCAGCGACAGATGCCTTTGTTTTAATGACTGCCATCCCAGCTAGATTATCACATTTGTGGTACTCTCTCCCCTGTTTCGCGATAATACTAAACGAGCTGCCCTTCTTTGCCCTTTTTCAGTGTCCTCCGTCAATCCTGTCCGATAAGAATACCAGACAGCACACCAAAAATCTAGCAGAGAAGGAAAAACGTAGTGTTGGCAGTCTCTTTAATACACCGCTTGCATATTCTAAGCGTTATGCAAATAAAACGTGATGTTTACTTCGCCTTACCCACAACTTTCTGGACATGATCGTTCCCATTTAAGTTGTTTATAATTGTAATTCCTAGGGAGTTACTCAAATTGGCAGCCTTTAGATGTGTATGATGTATCGTGTACCGGAAGTTTAATGGATTTACTTTTATATTCTTGTGGATGACATCACACTTTTCCTTAGTGAGAGACAATTGCCACTATTCGAGCCATACAGACATAGTGTCTAAGTCATTTTGTAGTTTGTTGATCTTCTGATGATTTTACTAGAAGATAAAGGAGAGCATCATCTGCAAACAATTTTAGAGGGCTGCTCGGATTGTCCTCAAAATCGTTTATGTATATTATGAACGGCAGAGGGCATATAAGACTTCCCTGGCAAACGCCGGGTATCACGTCTGTTTTGCTCGGCGATTTTACATAAATTACAGGAAATCACGAATCCAGTCGCACAACTGAAGCGATACTCCATATTCATGCATTTGGATCAGAATTCTCTTGCGAGGAATGATGTTAAATCCGGAAATCTAGAAACGTAGAATCAATTTGAGATCTCCTGTCAACAACAGCAGTTACTTGGTTTTAGTTAAGTACTAATTGTGTTTCACAACGACGAAACTTTCTGAATTCGTGCTGGCTGTAGGTCAATAGACACCTTCGAGGTTATCTATAATCTTTGAACACAGCATATGTTCCAAAATTCTACTGCAAATCGACGCCGGCCACTGATACCGAGCGGTTATAGGCCCTTCAGTCCGGAGCCGTGAGACTTCTAGGGTCGCAGGTTCGAATCCTGCCTCGGGCATGGATATGTGTGACGTCCTTAGGTTCATCTACATCTACATTTATACTCCGCAAGCCACCCAACGGTGTGTGGCGGAGGGCACTTTACGTGCCACTGTCATTACCTCCCTTTCCTGTTCCAGTCGCGTATGGTTCGCGGGAAGAACGACTGTCTAAAAGCCTCCGTGCGCGCTCTAATCTCTCTAATTTTACATTCGTGATCTCCTCGGGAGGTATAAGTAGGGGGAAGCAATATATTCGATACCTCATCCAGAAACGCACCCTCTCGAAACCTGGCGAGCAAGCTACACCGCGATGCAGACCGCCTCTCTTGCATAGTCTGCCACTTGAGTTTGTTAAACATCTCCGTAACGCTACCACGGGTACCAAATAACCCTGTGACGAAACGCGCCGCTCTTCTTTGGATCTTCTCTATCTCCTCCGTCAACCCCATCTGGTACGGATCCCACACTGATGAGCAATAGTCAAGTATAGGTCGAACGAGTGTTTTGTAAGCCTCCTCCTTTGGTGATGGACTACATTTTCTAAGGACTCTCCCAATGAATCTCAACCTGGTACCCGCCTTACCAACAATTAATTTTATATGATCATTCCACTTCAAATCGTTCCGCACGCATACTCCCAGATATTTTACAGAAGTAACTGCTACCAGTGTTTGTTCCGCTATCATATAATCATACAATAAAGGATCCTTCTTTCTATGTATTCGCAATACATTACATTTGTCTATGTTAAGGGTCAGTTGCCACTCCCTGCACCAAGTGCCTATCCGCTGCAGATCTTCCTGCATTTTGCTACAATTTTCTAATGCTGCAACTTCTCTGTATACTACAGCATCATCCGCGAAAAGCCGCATGGGTTAGCTTAGGTTTAAGTAATTGTAAGTTCTAGAGGACTGATGACCTCAGATGTTAAGTCCCATAGTGCTCAGAGACATTTTTGCAAATCGACGTTACTGATATGGGTCTGTAATTCAGTGGATTACTCCCATTTTCTTTCTGAAGTAATGGTGTCACCTCCATAACTTTCCGTTCTGCGAGCGAACGGTTGTGTGTGATTGCTCCCTTGTATATGACTGCTAAGTGTTTGGCTGTTGTATCAGCATACTCTGACAGGAACCTTATTGGTATACAGTGTAGGCCGTAAGACTTGTCTCTGTTAAGTACTTTAAGCTGATTCGCTACACCGAGGATATTTACTTTTATGTCAAAAACGTTGGTAATTGTTCTCCATTAGTATCCTGGAATATTTTCTTCTTACTCTTTGGTGAAGTAATTTCTGGAAGCTGGGTTTAATAACTTTAGTGGTGCTGTCACTGGTAAGAGTACCACCGGTAATGCGCAGTGAAGGTTTTGATTGTGTCTGGCCAGTAGTGCACTTTACATACGACCAGAATATGTTTGGGTTTTCCGTCAGATTTCATGACAGAAATTAGTTGTGGAAGGTAAGTTTCGAGCTTCAGAGAAACATCGCAGGACTGTGTTCTTTTAAATTTGACACGTTTTTCTCTTTGCTTCGAGAACAGTGCTCTGACGTGCTTTGTGTGCCAGAGGGGTGGGGCACCAGTACCATTTTTTATTCGTTTATTCTCTATAAATCTCTCAACTGGCTCACAAACTATTTGTTTGAATTCAACCCACATCTGGCTTACACATACATCGGCAATATGGAAGGAGTCTCGATTGTATCTTAGGAAGCCGCCAAGAGATTTGTATCTGATTTTCTAAACAAAAATAAGTCTCGATTGTATCTTAGGAAGCCGTCAAGAGATTTGTATCTGATTTTCTAAACAAAAATATTTTGCGGTTACTTTTGTAGGATGCGGATGGGGAAGGAAGTAGTACTGAGTCTGTAGATACTACGGTAATAAAAACCACAATAGGAGTTGGATAGGAATGGATAACTCTAAAAAGAACAGTCCCGTCAGCTGAAAAGGCAAACATAGTTACAATGAATTTAAATGCGAAGAAACCTCCAGTAGCAGAAGAAATAATTCACTAAACGACGATAAAAAGAAGGAAAACAGGAATATAAGTCGCTTAGGAGTAAAATAAGTAGGCCACGGCTAAATGGCTGCTGAAAATGTGAATAAACCGAAAACGGAAAGGTCAGTGGAAGAACTAATTCAACACATAGAGAAGTCAAATAACTTGTGGTGTAATTAAAATCAAATGCGACAATTGGAAATCCTTAATTACTTATAGATGAGGCAACAGATGAATGGGAAGAGTACAATAAAGTGTGGGATGAGTTAATAGAAGAAGATGTTGTAAAAGACGAAAGATCTAGTCTCTGATTCAGAGTTAGAGCTTTGGAGATCTTACGGTCAATCAAGGCTGAAGGGTTAGATAATATTCCTTTGGAATTTCTAAAACAACTGTGGGATGTGTCAAATGGACTACGATCCATATTGGTATGTAGCACCTATGAGACTGAGACATTTGCCGCGCGGAGTGGCCGCGCGCTTTGAGGCGCCGTGTCACTGTTTGTGCGACCCTCCCGCCGGAGGTTCGAGTCCTCCCTCGGGTGTGTGTGTTGTTCTTAGCATAAGTTAGTTCAGACAGTGTGTAAGTCTAGGGACCGATGACCTCAGCACTATGGTCCCTTAGATATTCAAATACTTTGGAACTGAGACATTCCATTCAGAATTTCAGAAAAACATTTTCCATTGACTCACGAAGATAACACGGGGAGTTATCGTGAGAAAAATCGTAAATCAGCTTAACAGCTTATGCGTCCATGTTCCTGACGAGAATAATATCAAAGCATGGAACAGAAAATGAGTACCTTTTGGATGAGGATCAATATGGATTTAGGAAAGGTAAAGGCAACAGAGGGGCAGTTCTGACTTTACTTTATACAATATAACAAGACATAAAGGAAAACAAGTCACCTAGATCATACGTTGATCTCGAGAAATTATTCTAGGATGTGATGTGGTGCAAGATCGAAATTCTGAGGAAAAATGTAGTAATTTACGGAGAAATACGGGAAATATACAATATTTACAAGAACCAAGAGAAAAAAAGAAGAAAAAAGTACCATTAACGAAGCGCTAGCACTAAAAATTACGTAAGGCAGGGATTCAGTCTTTCGCCGTTACTGTTCACTCTATACAAGTTACAATAAAGAAAATAAAAGGAGGTTTAGCATCTGAATTAAATTTCAGGATGAAAGAACATCAATATTAGGATTCGCTGATGACAATGCTGTCCTCAATGAAAGGGAAGAAGTATTACAAGATCTGTAGAATGGAAAGGGCATTCTAATGAATACTGAATATGAATTGAGATAAACCGAAGAAACACGGAAGTAATGACGAGCGTCAGAAACGAGATTTTTGATAAATTTAACATCAAAATTACTGACGTCAAAGTAGTCTAAGCAGAGAAAGGAAAAAAGTAACACGTGACGTACGCAGCAAGGATGGCGTAAAGAAATAGACATACAGAAACAGGTCATTCTTGGCCAAAAGGCGGCTACTAGTACCAAATATAGGTCGTTATCTGAGGAATAAATTTCTGAGAAAGTAGGCCTACGTTTGACAATGTGTGGTAGTGAAACGTGAACTGTGGGAAAACCGTGGCAGATCCGAAGTGTGTGTGATGTGCTGCTGGAAAAGGGTGTTGAAAATTAGGTCGTTGCATCGCGTCCTGAATATGTGGCACTGTGACAACGAATTCAGAGAATTGTCTTCCGACACCGTAGCTTGTAGTAAAATTAATATCGTCAATTGTAATCTCATCGTATTTATTTTTTGACCGACCCCTCCACCCTGAGCATTATAGGTCATTTTGTAAAATTGTTGATATTTGCTAACATTTGGGTATAAAAACCTGTAAGGCATGCTGAAGCCAAAAATTATTTCCAATGACGCAGTTTTAAACAAAATTTTGGGGTTTCTGTACCAAGAGTTGTAGATCACGTTCCCGTTAAAAGAAACGTATTCTAATCCATGTAGAATCACATCGTCGTAGTCGCTTTCAGAAATAATACTTGGTAAAATTCTGAATGTACTTGTTATGATCTACAAAAATTCGTGCTGGGATTGGCGGGTGACAAATGCATATGTTATGTGGGAAAATTTCTGCACGGCTCCTCTTTACCTCGCATCATTTCGAAGGCCTCGACGTTTTATATAGGTCCTAAAAGTCTGCCTATGGCCGTATCTGGACAAACATAAATGTGGAGATAAACATAACGTTGTTACTTTCTTTCGTTGTATAGAGCCGTCCAGGGGCCTTCTGCCGTAACGCGGTGTTATTTTTATAGAGATCATTCCGGAACACGTTCTTCTGAAAAAACCGTGCACCCACAGTACCTATCTCCAAAGTTACGGCACCGTCGCCACCGAAAGGGACGTAAAGTGGCTATTACGCTGTCACAAGGCAGCTTTAAGCCTGCTCCACAGCGTCATAAGTTGCACACAACGTCCCCCTAACGGCGGCAGGGTACAGCAGCACTTCGCAGAATTGAAGGCTGAAAGTTCACTTGTGCTAAGAGACACCACACATGTGGCCCCGACGTAACAAGCAAGGGATACAGTGAACCTTTCGCCTATCCTCTCACGCCGGTACAAGAAGGACCGGGCACACGGCGCGCATCAACCCTTATAGCATCCCTGTTGCGTAACAGTGAACAGAATCTTTTAAACCAACCAGAAAAACGGTGGCTCCCTGTTGCTGTGCGGAAGGCTGACACCATATAAGATATGTAACTTTAGCTGCATCAGTTTCTGAACTACTTACGTCATATTTCTCTATGGTCACAGTAATTTGTAGTGTTCCGTTATGTTTTGCAAAATATTACACTTTACCCTTTTGCAGTTCTGTATTTAATTCACCAACTGCGACATCGTCGCGTATACAAAAAGTGATCCAATACTGTCAAATGTTTTTTATCTCAGTCTTTGATCACAATATCAATTCTTTAGACGATGTCAGGTTTCTGTCCGTAACGACCATCCTGAGACCTTTTTTACACCATGTCCTACAGCGAAAAGGCCATAATGGCATCGTCAAAACATATAAATAATGCAATAATGACTGTGTGGACGATGTGGCACATTCTTCACCTTATTTTAGATCTATGTGACGATGCTGGGCTGATTATAATTACATGTTTTGACGATGCCATTATGGCCTTATCACTTTAGGACATGGTGTAAAAAAGACTGAAACGGGTCAGAATGAGCCTTGGAAATACATGTATGTAGCTCTTCAACAAGAATAGTTTTACTGGATGAGTACAAAATACTGTGTAAAACAAAATGTAAGAAAGGGGAACGCATTTCGCTAAACCTTTTTTGATAACAGTTATAAGTTTATCGCCGGCCGTAGTGGCCGAGCGGTTCTAGGCGCTACAATCTGGAACCACGCGACCGCTACTGTCGCAGATTCAAATCCTGCCTCGGGCATGGATGTGTTTGATGTCCTTAGGTTAGTTAGATTTAAGTAGTTCTAAGTTCTAGAGGACTGATGACCAAAGTAGTTAAGTTCCACAGTGCTCAGAGCCATTCGAACCATATAATTTTATCATTTAACTGCGTTGCTAAATTTTGTTTAATTGTTTCGATTGCTATACGACGATTAAATTAAAATAATGTATCTAATGTTCTATCATTGGTTCCGACATTCGCAACGGTCGTTGAATATAAGCCAAAGAGGTTGGACTTCACATAAACAGTCTGTAATGTCAGTCCTCAACGGCTCAATACCCGTCGTTAAAAATCGCGTATGCTCTCTGCATAACAATGTTTTCGAAAAGTAGTCTTTTCCACAGTTAATTATTTCTTTGAATCGCCAGTTTTACTTTGGATCATCAGCCCTGTTACTTATTAGATTCGGCTCGCCACGACGTAACTACTGCAACATTCACCCATCTACCTGCATATTGTAGTGAAGTCTTGATAGATCTCTACAATTCCCATCCCACACTTACCAGCCACCGTTATCATATCAGTTATGTTCTGATGCCTCAGAATGTGTCCTAACAACCTATCTCTGCTTATAGACAAGTTGTGCCTAAAGTAACTTCTCTGAAAATTCTCTTCATTATCAAGAACTCATCAAATCTTCAGCTTTCTTCTGCATTACCACATTTCAAACGTTGCTGTTCTGCTCTGTCTGTACCGTTTATCGACTACATTTTACTACGTGTAAGGTTACACTCCAGAAAAGACGTCCTCTCCCCACGAATCAACAGATATTACCCCTGTCGATCGTTCATGAGACTGAGTCGAAACTCATGTACGATCTACGAGTCTTCCATTAACTGCATACCGAAATTGTGGGTAACACGGCAATATGTGTGGGTCAGTATCTCTCTGCAACAATTCCAGCGACTCGAACTGTCCAAGCTTTTCCTTCCAACTGCAAGTATATATTTTATACCTCCTCTCGCCATCGACAGTCATTTCCGCTAAAGTAGCAAAACTTGCTTACTACTTTATAATATTATACGGCGATTCGACTATACTCCATTACACCGACTGTAGGGGGAAAAACCTAGATACGTGCGGTTGTATACATAGAGAGAGCTTTTAAGAAACTAGAGTCCGTTCTTTGAAAATTTGAAGGTAGCAGTAAGAAAATACATTAAGCGAAAGGTGTTCTATAACATGTACAGAATCAAGTCTGCAGTTCTAAGTGTCGAAGGACATGAAAGAGAAGTAGTAGTTAGAAGGAAGTGGGAGTTGAAACTTATGCCTGATGCTATTCAAGCTAACCCTTGAGCAAACAGTAAAGGAACGCAAAGTGAAATGTGGAAAGGGAGGTAAAATGAACGGAAAAGAAATTTTTAACATGTACGGTCTTTTTGTGACAATGTTATTCTGACAGCGACCATAAAAGGCTTGAGTATTAGTTGAAAGCAACTGATACTGCTTTAAAAGGAGGTTGGAAATGAAGTTCCATGCTTCTTGACAGAGCATAAGGGAACTATGCCGGAGAAACGCACCGCCGTACTAGGCAAGGTAATAATGGAGGTGATTTGCCGTTGCCTTCCTCCGACCGTAATGGGGATGAATGATGATAATGATGCCGACGACACAACAACACCCAGTCATTTCGGGCCAGGTGAAAATGCGTGACCCCGCCGGGAATCGAATCCGGGACCACGAGTTGCGGACAAAATGAGGTTACAAGGTTACATCAAACAAAACGGATTTGCTGTGGTGGCACCGCGAATGGCTGAAAGCAAGGTGAGACTATAGGCATAATTTTGTTCCAAGACATGCAGCTCTACTGTATGGTTATATGATGATCGCGTCCTCTTGGGTAAAATATTCCGGAGGTAAAATAGTTCCCCATTCGGACCTCCGGAAAGGGTCTACTCAGGATGACGTCGTTATCAGGAGAAACAAAACTGGCGTTCTATGGATTGGAGTGTGGAATGTCAGATCCTTTAATCGGGCAGGTACGTTAGAAAATTTAAAAAGGGAAATGGACAGGTTAGAGTTATGTATAGTGGGAAAGAGTGAAGTTCTGTGGCAGGAGGAACAAGGCTTTGTCTCTAAAATGGGTATATTACTAATACAGCCAGGCCATCCCGCAATGGTAACAAGAAGGAACTGGCTCTGGCAGCTGGGACCACCATTCTATGTGCTACAGCCATAGTTTTGGTCTTCCATTTATTCAAAATTCCTCTCTTCTTTTTCTTCAGTAGTCAATTAACGAAATTTTGGACAGTATCACGCATGAGGACGTCGTTCTCTGTAAGAAACTGATCTGGAGGGGGATATTCCGTTGTGATGTAAACCTGCATCGAATATCTTCAATAAGTAATTGTGTTGCTATTTCAAACACACGTTGACCCTCTTCCTCTGGAGATGACCTGATGCCAGAGGTCTGTAAGAATTTTGAACAGAGCACTTCTGAAGCAAACAACAGTTGATTTTTCATAGATTGGACAACCACTATACAGGATATTTATAAATTAGTTAAAGAAAAGTAACCTTTAATTGTGAAAAAGGAAAAAAAAAAGACTTACAGAAATGTTTGACACAGAACTGAATGCAGTTTTGTTTATTAATGTTCTGTGTCGCTACGTTTTTTAACTTGACAAACATTTAGCTTAGTTTAGTTTAGTTATCTCATGTTCTGTAGATCATTTTCCCGATTATTTTATCGATATAATGTGGAACAAGTCAGATTACAAGATATATATATACACACATGAGTAGTACTAATATTAGTATTACTGAAATTTTTAGTTCTACACATGCAACTACACTTAGAGGTACATTTTTTTTTATTTTACCATTTCTGAAACAGAAACTCGTCCATTGAGTAGAAGAAGTTGTCCAAAAGAAATGATTTTAAGCCAGACTTGAAACTTGATCTGCTACCTGCCGGACACTTTATGTTGTCGAGCAAATGATCAAAGGGTTTTGTTGCTGAATAACGTACTCCTTTTTGAGCAACTGACAGGAAAGGTCATTTTTTCCTCTAGTGTTGTACATATGTACATCACTGTTCTTCACGAATTAAGATGGATTATTTGTAACGAATTTCATTAGCGAATATATGTAATCTGATGTTGCACTTAAAATACCTAAATCCTTGAAAAGGCGCCTACATGACGCCCTTGACTGAACACCACTAATTATTCTTAATGCTTTCTTTTGTGCAATCAATAATTTATGTCTACATAGTGAGTTACCCCAGAAAACTATTCCATAAGACATTATTGAGTCGAAATATGCAAAGTACGTTAGAAGGCTGGTCTGTTTATTACCAAGACTAGCGATTATACGAAGAATGGAAGAAGCTGAACTTAGTTGTTTGAGAAGTTCCGTAATATGCTTCTTCCAGTTCAAGTTGTCATCAATGTGAACACTCAAAAATTTGGAGGTATCTACCCTGTTAACTGAGCCCTGTTCATATGCTTCATCAATTGTTGGTATGACTCCACTCGGTGTACAGAACTGTATACAGTGAGTTTTTTCAAAAGTAAGTGAGAGTCCATTTTTTGACAACCACTTAATAATTCTTTGAAAGGCATCCTTGATAATATCTTCAGCTGCTTTTTCTCGATGGGATTTATTATAGCACCCATGTTATCTGCAAAAGTACTAGTTCCACTTGTTTAACGTTAATTGGGAGGTCATTTAGATGAATAAGAAACAGCAGAGGATCTAAAATTGAACCCTGTGATAACTACCCATTCACTACAATTTACCACCCTCCCAACACTGCTTGTGCTATTCAGCACAACTTTTTCCTTTCTGTTCATTAAGTATGATTCAAACCAGCTGTGTGTATAGCCTTCAATTCCATAAAACCTGAGTTTTACTGAGAGTGTGACATGATCCACACAGTCAAATGCCTTGGAGAGATCACAAAAAATACCATCTGGCGACAATTTTTTATTTAGGGCTTGTACTCTTTGATGGGTAAATCTGTAGATAGCATTTTCAGTCTAGTAACCCTTCTGGAATCTGAACTGTGACATGCTGAGTAAATTATTTTCACTTAAATGTGATATTGCTCTTGAATACATAAATTTTTCGAATATTTTAGAAAATGAAGGCAGCAATGAGGTTGGTCTATAATTATTTAAGTCACTCTTGTCGTGTTTCTTATGAAGATGTTTGACAATTGCGTACTTCAATCTTTCTGGAAAAATTCCCTGTGCCAGCGAAGCATTACATATATTGCTAAGGACTCCACTTATTAAATTAGAACAACACTTCAAAATTCCGTTAGAGACTCCATCAATACCACGCGAGCTCTTGTTTTTCAATATATTTATAATTCTCTTAATTTCAGTGGGGGATGTTAGTCCTATTTCTAAAAACCTGAAGTCCTGGTGAGTGATATTTTTATCATATTTTTTTGCTTCTTTAACACTATTTTTGCTGCTACATTCACAAAGTGATTGTTAAAAATGATTGAAACTTGTGGATTATCACTCACAACATCATCATCTAGCTTTACTGCTACCTTATGCTGTGCACTGTCAGGCAACCCCATCTCCCATTTGACAATATTCCATATAGTTTTAATCTTATTATCCGCATTATTAATTTCTGTCAGAACACATAAGCTTCTAGACTTCTTAATGACTTTCCTTAAAATATTATAGTATCTTTCGTTGTAAGCAAGTATATTCATATCGTGAACTATTCGGGCCTGTTCATATATTTCCCTCTTCCTCTTACACAATATCTTAATTCCCTTAGTAATCCATGGCTTTCCTGACTTTTTAATGGCGTTTTTGGATAACGTTTCAGAAAATCAACTCTCAAATATTAAGACTAATTTACGGTGGAATAAATTGAATTTGGCATCAGCATCATTTTCTGTGTATACTTCGTCGCATTCTACTTCTTCTACCCTGCACTTAAAGCTCTGTATCCTGTTCGCATTAATAAGACTGCCTACCTTGTATGAACCTGCCTGAATCCTGTAAGGTGCTATATGTATTATTTCCATTAACTGTGCATCATGATTAGATAGCCCATTAACAACTGGGTACACATTAATTGTTTATTCCTTAGCACTGTCTACGAAAATGTTATCGATAAGTGACCTACTATCCTGCTGCAGACAAGTTGGAAAATTTACAACAGATACTAGATTGAAACAACCAAACAAAGATTCTGGCTGATTTTTCCTATCCATATCATTTAATAAATCTACATTAAAATCACCACAAACCACTAACTGCTTCTTTTTGACTGACAGGTAGCTCAATAATGCCTCAAGAGTTTTCAGGAATAGCTGAAAGTTATCCTGAGGGGATCTGTAGATTGTTACAGTTACTGTAGAAGTATATTGCAGTAGCAACTCACAAGAACATGCCTCAAGGATCTGAACGACACAAAAACTATTGGTTTCAATATACTTGACTTTGTGTCCAGTCTTTATATAAGTTGCAAGACCTCCTTTTTCCATATTGACTCTACATGAATAAGATGCTAATCCGTAATCCCTTAAATTTAACATCAATGCGGTTATATGGTGTTCACAGAGACACAAAACATTTGTACCTTCGGAATTTACCGCATTTTCTAGGCATACAAGAAGCTCATCTATCTTATTTTTCAGTCCTCTAATGTTCTGGTGAAACACACTAATTTTATTTCTTTGGATACTGCTACAGATTTTATGGCACTGTTCTGTTTTAATCTCTTTCAATACTCTCTGTCTGTAACCTGACTCTAACCTAAAAATTGTGTCCCTCTGACTCCAGTAATCATAGGTATTTTGTCTTGTGTGCATGTGGCTCCCCTTACAACTAATCTATCCCTCCCCATCCTATTCAGGTGCAGGCCATGACTAGTGTAACCTCACCTCCCAATTCCATCAACAGGCACAGCACAGATATGAGATTTAGTTTCTGCCAACAGTAACCCCCCCCCCCCCCAGCTCTCTGTTATCACGGCTGACAGCCGTATTAACCCAGGGCTGGTCATGACGCTGCAAAAAATCCACAAACCCCACACGAGTGTGAGCTGTTACTCCACCTATTATTACATCCAGGTCACACCTAATACTATAGTCTGAATTGCTAGCCAGGCTGTTTCCTGCTCCTCCTACCATAACAACATGGTCCTCACCATCAAAATCTTTGCACAAGGCCCCTAGGTTTTCTGTAACCTGGCTAAGCTTAGCACTAGGTTTCACAATGCTTGTGACCTGGTACTCGTTTCCAAGCCTGTCCTGTAGCAACTGGTCTACACCTACCTAATAGCAAGTCTCTTTTTTTTCTGCTTGACTTTACTCCCGACCTAGCATTACAATTGTTACTTCGAGTCTGCTGCACCGGACTTTGCTCAAAAACTGTTTGAGGCTCTTCTACTTCAGGTAACAAATCAAAGAGATTGCTCACAGGAATCTGAAAAGTGATTTCTGAGGTTATCTCCTTCTGACTACGACTTGTTACCTGTTCCCAGCTCCCGTTATCTCTTTCCCCCTTCAACCTGTCTAATTCAAAGTACACCATTTCTAATTCAGCCTGAAGGGCACAAATCTTTTTTCCCTGTTCCACGACTTTCTTGTCACGGCTACATAATCTACAACTCCATTGGCGAGCCTCATCTGGCACTATAACAGCTTCCCCGCTAAAATCTCCCCAGTGAAACACCAACCCACAATCCTGGCATTTCACTCCCGTGTTCACTAATCTACGACAACATCCACATTTGTCTCACATGACGACAGGTTAAACAATACAAATTACACTACAAACAATTCCTCTACACCAATTAATAATTAACAGAAAGTAACTTAGCTTGCGATGAGATGAGCAGAGAATTTCTGTACGTCAGGTGAATGTAGTAGCAGGCGAATGTAAGCAGCGTGAAGTTAATTACTGCCGTAGATTATAGTGGTGGAAATCACGAAACGAGTAAGAAACTGAAGGGGCTCGGTATTTTCTAACGACAAATTTCAACAGGCGCTATACTGAATTACGTATAAATACTGTAATGGAAACACAAACACCACTTACTGATCTAACTGCACAATATGGAAAATTAGCTGTACGGAAGTATAGACACACAAAACAAGAATCGAATAGAAACTATACACGTACGACACTCTTCAAAATAAAGCAACACAGACACTACCCGGAAATTATTGAATGATCACATAACCTACTGCGGTCAGTAACGAAAACAAACCCACGCCAAAGGCTTGCACTTTAGAACAGTTATTGTTTCACGAAAACTACACAAGTAAAAGCGAAACCTTCAGTATATAGATCGCAATAGATACTAATTTACTTATTTAAGCTACGATATTGCCTTAATAAATTGTTTTTCCTCTAGTAAAGACCCATATTTACGAGCGGACTTAGTAAACCCACGCCAACGGCTTGCACTTTAGAATAGTTAACTTTTGACGAGAACTACGCAAGTAAAAGCGACACCTCCAATATATAGATCACAGTAGATACTAATTTACTTATTTAAGCTATAATTTTGCCTTAATAGATTGTTTTTCCACCATGTCTCATGTGTAATCACTAGACATGTTGCAGGCCGACTCTGACCTGGTGTCCTCTGTGATACAAAGCCAGTTTCACAGAAACCATTGTAGGAATTAATAAATGTTTGAGTTTGAGGTGGTGGTTTGCGATATTTAGTCCTGAATTGTCATTGATCTATATTAGCTGATCTGGATTTATGAAACCATAAAACACACAACACACGGTCTGAGCATTTGTACGACTCCGTGATGACTATTGAAATAACACATTTGGGCATGCCACCTAGCGGGAACATCAGTAACTGTGTTAGGTGTACATAAAACTTGAAGATAGACGGATTCAGTGCTGTATCAAACGTTTCTGTAAGTAATTTACCCTTCTCGCAATTGAAGGTTACTTTTGTATGATTAATTTATAGGCACCCTGTATTACACCTTCCATACTTCTTCCATAGTTATGCTTTCACAATCTTGATTTCAGGATTTCAGGATGGAAGTCGTCACGGATCAGGTCTGTTAAATCTGAAAAGAAAATTCACACGCTACATAATTTTCACTGGGACATTTGATCATTTTCCTCATAGCTCCATAAGTTTCAGCGGCTTGCGTACCTCCTTGTTTTCTTTCTACCTGCTTTAGACTGCAATGCAGGGCCTTCATCCATTTGATGTACGAGTAGCACTGAACATCTGCTGCAACAAAGTCAGGAAGTAGTTCAGTTCGACATTTTACTGAGCGTCCTGATTTATTGTTTTATCCCCAAGCAAGCTTCAGGACAATCTCTTTCAGCCTGAGATTCCCCGACAATACTCTAGGTTCAGATGATTGGCTGGAAGCTTGTTTTGTTGATGTGGAAATTCTGGCTAATAGTTGACCAACACAAAAAATAGTTGCTTTTGAAATCAGAGTCCGACTGAGCAGATTGTGTGTGTGTGTGTGTGTGTGTGTGTGTGTGTGTGTGTGGTTTTTTTTTCTGCAACCAGCTGCATCTGCAGAAATTAATTATTCGTTTGTGTACGTTCTTTGGCATGGTTCAAGAATCTTGACGATTGTTTCGCACTTCAGAAAGGCAGATATCCCACCCTTCCTCTTCTGACTTTCTTCAAGAACATTCTTCAACCCCACTTCGGACCTATGTGATGATATTTCTTTCCCATCATCCAGAGCTGCATCACTTAGAATACACCTCTCACTTGAAGCCATTACGTACGAGTATTTTATACATCTAAACTGAATTTACATACCACAAGTACAAGCAGCCATCCGAGAGCAATTCGTAAACAACTTTCGGTCAGGAGACCAAGATAGAGGACTGGCCTTCCCCGTGTCAGGGGGGAAAGGTCAATGCCATCTCACAAACACCTTACGCCTCCATCGAGGCAAGTATCAACCACCAACTACCCCAGTAAAATCATGACACTACTGGAGGATGGAATTCTGCCATGGATGTGTAACAAAGTACGGGGTTGTACGTCCTGAGATGACCCATTTTCACACGTTAACTTCAACACATGCTGCACGCCGTAGGATTCAGTCCACGAAGAAAGTCACTCACACCTATTGCATTGCAAATACTACTTACTTTATATCCATCAATTCCAAACAAAGTAAGTATTGACAGGTGTGAAAATTACCGAACTATCAGTTTAATAACTCACGGTAGCAAAACACTAATACGAATTATTTACAGATGAATGGAAAAACTGGTAGAAGCCGACTTCGGGTAAGTTCAGTTTGGATTCCGTATAAATGTTGGAACACGTGAGGCAGCACTGACACTACGACTTATCTCACAAGATTGCTTAAGGAAAGGCAAATCTATGTTTTTAGCATTTGTAGACTTAGAAAAAGCTTTTGACGGTGTTGACTGGAATACTCGCTTTCAAATTCTGAAGGTGGCAGGGGTAGAATATAGGAAGCGAATAGCTATCTACAATTTGTACAGGAACTAGATGGTAGTTATAAGAGTCGAGGAGCATGAAAGAGAAGTAGTGGTTGAGAAGGGAGTGAGACAGGGTTGTAGCCTATCCCAGATGCTATTCAATCTGTATATTGAGCAAGCAGTAAATGAAACAAAAGAAAAATCTTGAGTAGGAATTAATTCATGAAGAAGAAATAAAAACTTTAAGGTTTCTCGACGACATCGTAATTCTGTCAGAGACAGAAGAGGACCGGGAAGAGCAGCTGAACGAAATAGACCGTGTCCTGAAACGAGGGTATGTGATGAACATCAACAACAGCAAACCGAGGATAATGGAATGTAGTCGAATTAAATCAAGTGATGCTGAGGATATTGGATTAGGAAATGAGACGCTTAAAGTCGTAAATGAATTTTGCTATTTGCGGAGCTAAATAACTGATCATGGTCGAAGTAGAGAGGATACAAAATGTAGACTGGCGATGGCAAGGAAACCGTTTCTGGAGATGAGGAATTTACTAACACAGCGTATAGATTTAAGTGTCAGGAAGTCTTTTCTGAAAGTATTTGTGTGGAGTGTAGTTATATGTGGAAGTGAAACATGGACGACGAATAGTTTAGACAAGAAGAGAATAGAAGCGTTCGAAGCGTGGTGATACAAAAGAATGCTGAAGATTAGATAGGTAGATCACGTAACTAATGAGGAGGTACTGAACAGAATTGGAGAGAAAAGGACTTTAGCTCGCAACTTGGCTATAAGATGGAGTCGGTTGGTAGGACACTTTCTGAGGCATCAAGGGATCGCCAATTTCGTATTGGAGGGAAGCGTAGATGGTAAAAATGGTAGGAGACCAAGAGATGAATACGCTGAAGAGATTCAGAGAAATGTAGGTTGCAGTAGTTATTCGGAGATGAAGAGGCTTCCTCACAATAGAGTAGCATGGATTGCTGCATTAAACCTGTCTGTTGACTGAAGACAGAAGAACATTATTTCCATAAATAGTCAACGTCTCCGAAAAGTACGTATTTTCAGGGTTATAAGCGAAAAAACCTAAAAATTCGTATTTTTTCGTGGTTAGTTCCATTTTTTACACAATTCCGGGTTAAATTTTTTGCGGGACTTTGTAAATTCGGATTCAGCACCTTCGAAAAGAAAACTTCTGCAAAACTTGACGCAATTTGACTGAAGTAATGTTATAGAAAATCTACGACAGTAAAATCAGGTTGATATTTACGGTTCATGATTTTAGGGACAACTGCCAGTTGCATCACAGTATTCATTAATGAACAGTTGGCCTTGCCTAGGTGTCTCAGTGATCATATAGCTAAACCGTAGGTGTATAAGTACAAAAAGTGTATCTGTGCATAGGCCAGGTGAAGCCTCAGGCTCAATAGACGAACACTAGTTTTGGAGGCATCCAGACACAGATGTCGTCACAGCTATATATATATATATATATATATATATATATATATATATATATATATATATATATATAATCATCAAAAGAAAAAATGAAATGAACAAATTTGTTCAAGCGTGGCGGGGCAAACATGACAGTATGGATGGCGCTGCCATAGGCCAAATTGATAAAAGCTGCATTTTTTAAATAGGGACCCCCCATTTTATTACATATTCGTATAGTAAGTAAATAAATTGGAATGTCTGATTTGGAACATTTGTTTTGCTTTGTGATGGATGGTGGTGTAGTAATATTCTCAGAAATTTAGCAACACATTCGACAGCACTGTGTGTAGTTCATTACGTAAATCAAATGTGGTAGTATGCTTGTCCCTTCTGGTTCCTTGATTTTTCCTCTACCATCTGCTCCCATCCTGTCTGCATTTTCCCTGCCCTCACCTACCTTGGACTCACCATTGACCATCACCTTACCTGTATCTCTCATCTCCGCTCTATGCAACCCAAAGCCCACAGCCGTATCCTTAAACTCCTCTCTCGCCAGATATGGGGGTTGAACCCCTCTACCACCCTCCACACCTACAAATACTTAATCCTCTGATATGCTAGTCCCACCTGGATATCTGCCGCCCCTCTGAACCTCGAGCGCCATGTGCTCCACCCCACATTCAGTATACGCCTCCCATCCCCCACATAGGTCCTCTACAATGTGATTCCTTTCCCCCATCTGCTCCTTTCCCTAGAAAACATCTGCATCCTCTACACCTCCTACTGACTTGATCCCCCTCATCCCCTGGTTGTTCCTCTCCTCTCCAAACCCACACTCGCTGCCACGCCTTCAGCATTGTGTCCCCCCTCCCCTCCACCTTTACACCCCTCATCTCCTTTCCTGGGGTGGCTTCTATCAACTCCCACTCCCAGATTTTTTTTTGATGCCCACTCTCCCTTCACTTATCCCTCCTATCAACTTTGATCCTCACCTTCCGCTCCCTCCCTTGTCCTTTTCCCGAGCTCCCTCTCCCCCCATTCCATTCTGTTTTTCCTCCACCTACCAACTCCTGGACTCCATTATCTCCCCCCCCCCCCCCTGAGTCCTCTTCCTTTCCCCTCCACTGTCTACCCCACTCCTCTTCTGTTCACCCCTTTATCTGTGTTCTCTCCATCAATTGGCTTCCCCCCATTTTACTTTCCCCACCCTTTTTTCCCCTCATCTGTCTAGTTTCTCCCCCCCCCCCCCCATCTGCTTTATGCTGTGGTGTGTTATCTTTGTCTCTAATATCTGGTTCAGTTTTTGAGTGTTCAGTGTTGTGTGCTCCCATTTTCAAGTGTTGCGAACAGAAACCATATGGTCGCCATGTTTTTTAATTGTGCCTGTCTACTTACTGTGCGTCTTCATTAGCATCTTCAACCCTGTGTTCTTTCTATTTTAACTTTCTCAACTTTCCACTATTTTACTGTTTTTAATTAAGTCACCATTTCATCGCCCTTTCATATTGTTTGTCATCTTCCAATTATGTTTCTTAACTCTTTTATAGGCTGTTTTTTTTTTTTTTGGTCATCAGTCTACTGACTGGTTTGATGTGGCCCGCCACGAATTCCTTTCCTGTGCTAACCTCTTCATCTCAGAGTAGCACTTGCAACCTACATCCTCAATTATTTGCTTGACATATTCCAATCTCTGTCTTCCTCTACAGTTTTTACTCTCTACAGCTCCCTCTAGTACCATGGAAGTCATTCCCTCATGTCTTAGCAGATGTCCTATCATCCTGTCCCTTCTCCTTATCAGTGTTTTCCACATGTTCCTTTCCTCTCCGATTCTGCGTAGAACCTCCTCATTCCTTACCTTATCAGTCCACTTAATTTTCAACATTCGCCTATAGCACCACATCTCAAATGCTTCGATTCTCGTCTGTTCCGGTTTTCCCACAGTCCATGTTTCACTACCATACAATGATGTACTCCAGACGTACATCCTCAGAAATTTCTTCCTCAAATTAAGGCCGGTATTTGATATTAGTAGACTTCTCTTGGCCAGAAATGCCTTTTTTGCCATAGTGAGTCTGCTTTTGATGTCCTCCTTGCTCCGTCCATCATTGGTTAGTTTACTGCCTAGGTAGCAGAATTCCTTAACTTCATTGACTTCGTGACCATCAATCCTGATGTTAAGTTTCTCGCTGTTCTCATTTCTACTACTTCTCATTACCATCGTCTTTCTCCGATTTACTCTCAAACCATACTTTGTACTCATTAGACTGTTCATTCCGTTCAGCAGATCATTTAATTCTTCTTCACTTTCACTCAGGATAGCAATGTCATCAGCGAATCGTATCATTGATATCCTTTCACCTTGTATTTTAATTCCACTCCTGAACCTTTCTTTTATTTCCATCATTGCTTCCTCGATGTACAGATTGAAGAGTAGGGGCGAAAGGCTACAGCCTTGTCTTACACCCTTCTTAAAACGAGCACTTCGTTCTTGATCGTCCACTCTTATTATTCCCTCTTGGTTTTTGCACATATTGTATATGACCCGTCTCTCCCTATAGCTTACCCCTACTGCTTTCAGAATCTCGAACAGCTTGCACCATTTTATATTGTCGAACGCTTTTTGCAGGTCGACAAATCCTATGAAAGAGTCTTGATTTTTCTTTAGCCTTGCTTCCATTATTAGCCGTAACGTCAGAATTGCCTCTCTCGTCCCTTTACTTTTCCTAAAGCCAAACTGATCGTCACCTAGCGCATTCTCAATTTTCTTTTCCATTCTTCTGTATATTAATCTTGTAAGCAGCTTCGATGCATGAGCTGTTAAGCTGATTGTGCGATAATTCTCGCACTTGTCAGCTCTTTCCGTCTTCGGAATTGTGTGGATGATGCTTTTCCGAAAGTCAGATGTCATATCACCAGACTCATATATTCTACACACCATCGTGAATAGTCGTTTTGTTGCCACTTCCCCCAATGATTTTAGAAAGTCTGATGGAATGTTGTCTATGCCTTCTGCCTTATTTGACTGTAAGTCCTCCAAAGCTCTTTTAAATTCCGATTCTAATACTGGATCCCCTATCTCATCTAAATCGAATCCTGTTTCTTCTTCTATCACATCAGACAAATCTTCACCCTCATAGAGGCTTTCAATGTATTCTTTCCACCTATCTGCTCTCTCCTCTACAATTAGCAGTGGAATTCCCGTTGCACTCTTAATGTTACCACCGTTGCTTTTAATGTCACCAAAGGTTGTTTTGACTTTCCTGTATGCTGAGTCTCTCCTTCCGACAATCATATCTTTTTCGTTGTCTTCACATTTTTCCTGCAGCCATTTCATCTTAGCTTCCCTGCACTTCCTATTTATTTCATTCCTGAGCGACTTGTTTTTCTGTATTCCTGATTTTCCCGGAACATGTTTGTACTTCCTCCTTTCATCAATCAACTGAAGTATTTCTTCTGTTACCCATGGTTTCTTCGCAGCTACCTTCTTTGTACCTATGTTTTCCTTCCCAACTTCTGTGATAGCCCTGTTTAGAGATGTCCATTCCTCTTCAACTGTACTGCTTACTGCGCTATTCCTTATTGCTGTATCTATTGCGTTAGAGAACTTCAAACGTATCTCGTGATTCCTTAGTACTTCCGTATCCCACTTCTTTGCTTATTGATTCTTCCTGACTAATGTCTTGAACTTCAGCCTACTCGGCTGTAGAGCAGCGTATTAAGCTGCTGTCAGCCCCTGCCTCTGGGGGGCGAAATAAAGGAGAAAACAAATGTGTGTCCATTCCTCCAACATTTCCGCATTCTTTACACTGTCCACAGGTTTGATGCCCCCACCCTCTGGTTTCCTGCTTCCTCTCCAACCCCATCCACCTATTGCTGAACCTCTATCAGGATATCCCTCCCCCTCCACACACTTCATCTCCTTCATCGGGGCAATTTCAAGCACCCTCCCCCCCAGATGTTGAACTTCCCAGTGACATGTACGCTTCCTTCCATCTGTAACCAGGCCTTGCCCAGGGCCCTCATTTTCCTTTCCCCTCCTTCTCCCAGAGCAGATTTTACTCCTTGCCTCCCCCCTCCTCAGTCCCTGCACTCTTTCCTCAGCAGCTTTCCTCTCCCATCCTATCCCTTCGTCCCCAGCCCTCCACCTTGTCCCCCATTCTGTCCCCTCCTTTTCGCCTCCTTTTTCCTTCTCCCTTGTCCCCCACCCCTGGCAGATCCACCCAGGTTTCTCTTCAGCTTTAAGTGTGCTGCAATAGTGTTGTGTTCGTTGCCCTTATACAGTGTCATCAAGTAATGTGGTTTTAATTGTGAGCTCGACCTGTATGTAGTCTATATTTGTTTGTGTGATTTTTATACCGTGGCACACTTTTAACTCGTGTTTCACTCCAGTTATTCTCAGTGCACAACGACTTGCTAACGGTGTTCTTGTAACTTTCTGTCGACTTTTTAACTCGACTTTTTAACTCGACTTTTTAAGTCGAATTTAATTACCGTCATTTCCATCTACTGTGCTTTTATGTCCCATTTTACGTCCCCCCCCCCCCATTTTTTGCAAGTATTACCCTTTCATGTAATTTGTGAAATCATTTTGCTGAAGAGTGGTGGACAGTGCTGCTGCCAGTCCTCCCCTGCCCTTATGTTGCACAGGAATAAAATTACAATAAATAAAAATAAACGCTTGTCCATCCCCACCCCCTGGTTGCTTCTCTCCCCTACAAACCCTACCCTGCCCACTGCCGCACCTACACTGTTGTGTCCCCCCCCCCCCCCTACCATCCACCTCTACACCTTCATCTCCTTTCCCAAGGTGGCTTCTGTCAACTCCCCCTCTCAGATGATGCCCTCTCACCCTCCATTTATCACTACTATCAACTATAATCCTCACCTCCTCTTCCCTCCCTCTGTCCTTTCCCCATGCTCACTCTCCCCTCTTCCATCCTGTTTTTCCCAGCCTACCCTCTGACTCCTTTCTCTCCCATGAGTCCTATTTTCTTTCCCCTAGACTGCCTTCCCCACTCCTTCTCTCTTTTGCCCTACACCCCTCCCCCCTTTTTGTGTCCTCTCTCTCCATCGGCTGCCCTCTTTCTTTTTGGTTTTCCTCTCCTCCCCCATTTTCCCCCCTCATCTGCCTGGGTCATCCCCCCCCCCACCCATCTGCCTTCGTATAGTGCAGTTTTATGTGAGTGTTCAGTGCTGTGTGTCCCCTTTGTAAGTGTTGTGTACAGCTGCCATTTTGTCGCTGTGTGTGTTTTTAACTGTTGTGAACAGAAAGCAGACTGTCGCCGTGTTTCGTAATTGTGCCTATTTATTTACTAGGTGTCTTAATCAGCATCACCGACCCTTTGTTTTTATATTTTCTTCGCAACTTTTTCCCCATGTTTCAGTTTTTAACAGACACACTTTTATCGTCAGTTTTATTGTTATGATATCTCCTAATTCTGTTTTTAACTTTTCTGTAGGCTGCAGAGCGGCGTATTACGCTGCTGATAGCTCCCCCCCCCCTTCCAATAAAGAAAAAAAAAACTCTTTTCCAGTCATAATAATTACGCGGAATCTTGTTAAAATGGAACGTCTAACAGTTGCAGAAAAGGTAGATATGGTGTTTATCTATGGTTATTGTGATCAAAATCCCCAACAAGCTTGTGGTTTTTATGTTGATCGTTATCCTGTCAGACAGCATCCAAGTGTGCGGATCTTTCGTGGGACAGTTAATGTATTTAAAGAAACCAGAAGTGATCAGCCAATGCAAAAGACGCAACCAAGAACTGCAACAAATGAAGATGGCCAAATAAATGTTTTAGCTCAACTGAGGCTAATCCGCACATCAGTAGCAGACAAATTGAGCGGGAATCGGGAATTTCAAAAACATCGGTTTTAAGGATTTTACATCTTCAGAGATTTCACCCTTACCATATATCTGTACACCAGCAATCGCATGGTGATGATTTTCAACGTCGTGTAAATTTTTGCCATTGGTTCTTTTTAAAGAGTTCTATTTAGTAACGAAGCGTCATCACAATCAGAAGTAACGTACACCGATATAATATGCACTATTGGGGAACGGAAAAATCCACGATGTCTGCGACAAATGAAACATTAGCGACCCTTGCTAGTTAATGTATGGTGTGGAATTATGGGAGGTCATATTAAATATATTATTTAATGACAGGTGGATTGGTCGTAGAAGCACCATACCACGGCCTGCACATTCGCGGGACCGTACATCTCCTGACTTCTTTCTTTGGGGAAAATTGAAAGATTTTTATGATCGTGATCCATCGACAATGCCTGAAAACATGCGTGAGCGCACTGTCAATGCATGTGCGGCAATTAGTGAAGGCCATCTACTCGTTGTTGAGAGGAATTTCATTACGCGTATTGCCAAATGCACTGAATTTGAAGGACATCATTTTGAGCATTTATTAGAATAACGATGTTATTACGGTTGCTCGCACAGTAACAACATGCGTCCCCATAATTTATGATAAGGTCACAAAAGTTAATGTATGTACCACATTGGAACAACAAAAATAACGTCCAAACGTAACTACTTTTTGTGTTTTAATTTAGAAAACCACATTGTTACCAACTGTTCATCTAAATGGGTGAGGCATATTGTTGGAATACTAGAGCGCCATCCAACACAAACCGAAACAAATGTTCCAAATGAAACACTGCTACTTATTTACGTACTATATGAAAATGGAATGAATATAGGGCGGACCATTTCCAATGACCGGGCCAAATATATCACACAATTATATATATATATATATATATATATATATATATATATCTGTGTGTGTGTGTGTGTGTGTGTTTTCCTTCGGAGATATGATTATAACGAGGACGGCCAGTGATACCTTCAGTGTAGATGTACACAAAGCTACTAAGTGTCACGAGTAATGAGGATTATATGCAGGGGTACCACATTAGTTGTGTGGATAGGTTTATAAATTTGGTATGAAGATGGTATCTGTTCTTTCGGACATTCCCGAAAGAACAGATACTTTTGGTGATCTTGCAGATCTTGAAGAATTAAATCACAATGGAATCCAGACCATTATCTGCTTACAGGCGTTGACAAATATCAACGGGGACATTTGAAAATGTTTGGCCCGACCGGGACTCGAACACGCGATCTCCTGATTACATGACAGATGCTCTGTCCGACATTTTTTCAAAATCTCTTTCTTTGTACAATCATAATTAGAACAGAACTGCCATCCTTCCGGCCGAATCAACATGACACGAGGCGGGCAGAAGTCCTTCTTAACAGGGTTTTGGAAAAAAATAATAACTATAATACTGAATTAAGCTAAGAGGTGTGAGGCAACAGACAAACAGGGAAGAAGGTGCGGGGGTATGATTAGACGTGAAGGCAGCTGCCCAGCGGATGGAGCGTGGAGGCAGAGTGGGCAGGGGTCAGCATTCGAGGCCAGACCACTGTGTCTCCGGTATGGCTACCGGAAAGGGAGGATACAAGCCAAAGAGGAGGGGACAGTAGAGTTGGGGGAATGACCAGTGTGCTCTTGAATAGTGCATAAAAGGAAAGAGGCGCTTATCCATGGGCATACTCCATTCTGGGTTATGATACAGAAAGTAACGCGGAGAGTCTCAGATGTCCGCAGGGGAGCGGGATTGTCGTCCGCGTGTGGCGCGCGATCTACTCGCTGATTGAGTCATCGAAGACACAGAAGGTAGCGCGACTTGAAGGGACTTATCTCTGGCACGCTCTCCATGAGACCCACATTTCGAACTTACTGTCCACAGTTTGTTGTGCCCCTGCCCACAATACGCACACGGATAGAGCGTCTGCCAAGTAAGTATGAGATCCCGGGTTCCAGTCCCGGTCTGGGCACACATTTTCAGCTGTCTCCGTTGATATTTATCAACGCCTGTAAGCAGATAATGCTCTGGATTTCATTGTGATTTCATTCTCCGAGAGCTGCAAGATGACCATGTTCGAAAGAACAGATACCATCTTCATATAGATAAGGCTTTCCACCCAATGAACTTCTTCAGTGCGGATGCACTCACATTGCTCAGACTCTTACGGGAATCGGTAAATTGACTGCCGCGAGTAATGAGTATAGTGGACAGGGGCACTACAAATGTAGTGTGTGGATCGTAAGTTGGAAGTTTGGGCCTCACGGGGAACGTGCCAGAGATAAGTCCCTGCAATCGCAATATATTCTGTGTCTTCGTTGGCTCAGTCAGTCCCGTTTCAGCCGCGCTAGCGAGTGGACGTTGTTTACTGCTGCTCTACACTTCCCTGTTTACATCGCTGTACTTAGGCTTCGACGAGTGCTGGCCGTCCGTTAATCTCCGTGTTCGTTCCTATTCCTTGTGATCTGATCGCGCCTTCGAGTCGTGCTGCTGCTAACTGGAATTTCGGTTGTTTAACCGACATTTCGTCGCATGATTAACCATGGCTACAAATCTTAGGAAGAATACTCTGGTATTTGCTTTTGACAAGGAATTCCATCCCGTTCAGTCGATATCCCTGGAAACAAGTGACTGGACTACACTGGTAATTGGTATCAATTGTAAAACCGTCAGTACTTGTAACTGAATGAGGAAAATTGCTGTGTTTTTGTCAAGTTATTCAGTGCTGCGACTGTTGATAAAGTGTTACGAAAGTGGGGCTATGAAGTAGACTTTGTGCATAGAAATGGTTATAAAAGTGAGGTTTCCATCTATAGAGCTGACTACAAAACTGTTCGTGTCTTGAATCTTCCAACTGAAATTCAAAATGATAAGATTAAGAAAGTTCTTTCCAACTACGGGGACGTTAATTCAATTTCAAATGCAAGATGGTCGCCTCGCTTTAAACTGCAATGTTTCAAAGGGGTCCGCAGTGTAGAGATGGACGTTAAGACAAATACTCCGTCTCACTTAACTGTTTGTGGGTATAAGGCACAAATTGTTTATACAGGTCAGGAAGCTACATGTCATATATGTAACGAAACCGGCCACTTCAGACAGGAATGTACGTGGCGAACTGTTGATCTTAAAAGGAATTTGATACAGCGTCAGAAACTTACCTTAAATGATCTGTTACCAAAGAATAGCCCGGATCAAATGGTTGAGGACGTTGACGCAGCGGGCCAAGATGATATCCCCCTTCCCAACAAGAGTCAATTTCCCCCGTCAACAACAAAGGGAAACCCAATTACCACTACTCGTGAAACTACAATGCAGCAGGAAAAACGACCTCTGGAAACAACTGATAGTTGTTCAGAGGACGAGCTGTCCTGTACAACTTCCTCATTTCGCAAGCAAAAACGGTGCGATGAGGATGCAGAGGAACCGGAAGGCAGGTTGAGAAAGGAAACTGATGAACAGAACGACAATAAACATAAGGTACCAGAAAATGAAGGGGATGTAGTCAGTACTAATTAGAAAGAAACAACAGGTCCAGTAAGTGATTGCAACCATCTTCAGCTATCTGTTAGTAAACAAATTCAGGTAGAGGTTGCAAAACTGCCGTCTCCATTTGTTTCCCTCGATCAGGAAGTAAGTGATATTAATAAAAAACAAGGAAGTGGTGGCCAAAATGAATTCACGTTCGACACCGCAGGGCGGGCGCCAGCAATAGAAATTGCGAAAACGTCTGCTGCTGCTGCTCCAGATGAGCCGCGACGTAAAATAAAAACGCAACCAAATGTGGATGTAGTTCGTAACCAAGGGAAGGGAAAATCCGGAAAGGGCGACCCAAGCCCAAAGAATGTTCGGTACGAAACGGTCCTACACGAATCACTCGAGGAAAAATCTGAAAGTTTACAAGGAAATCAGTCGGTTAGCGGTACAAGAGAAAAACTCGGAAGTAGGAAAAAAAAAATACGGGACAGTAACTAATAAATTGATTGAAGTGTTTTCCATGTTCAGCCTTCCGAGAAAACTGTTAATAGTTGAACTAAATCCTGATCCACAGGAAAATAAATTAGTTCATCACAACAACTTCATAGTGACAACACAATTACGCAGTCTTCTTCTTTCAACATAAATAAAATTATTCCCGATTTGAAATTATGGGCACTTAAGGAAATTTTGTAAGATTCCATGACTGATATTGCCCTGTTACAAGAAGTTCTAACTTAGGATTTAATTCCCAGGTATGTCAGTTACATAAATGGAAGTGAGGTGGAACGACTGGAATCCGGAAGGGGAATAGGACTAAATATCTCTGATGTGACTATCATCAACTAGTATGCTCCTTCAGGAAGCTCTCACCGAGCTGACAGGGCACGTTTCTTCAAAGAAGAACTGCTATACTTGTTAAGGAAAAAGCCAAGACAGTTATTACTTGGAGGTGATTTTAATTGTGTTTTAAATCGAAAATTATAATTACCCAATTTTAATTTCGCAAGTGAACCAAAACGACTAGTTACTGCTTTAAAATTAAATTTATATCGGAAATCAAATACCCCTCCCCTTATGTCCCGAGAACATCTCGGAGTAGGATTGATAGATTATATATTTCTAAAAATCTTGAAACTTCCTTGACAAAAGTAGAAACTATTCCTACGTACTTTTCAGACCATTCCAATGTTGTAGCTTGCATAAATCTAACAACTAACAAGACAGCAAGTCTGTGCGTCTCACCACCAAAAACTCCCCAGGACGGGATGGTTTGCCAGCAGTTTTGCATCCAATAATGGCCAATAGTGGGTGCGAAAATCACGGACATTGTAAATGAGGTTATTCAGGGTAAGACGATTCCGGCTGAGTTTAAGGAGAGTAAAATTGTTCTTGTGCCAAAAAATAATGGAAACAAAGATTTAAATAATTTTCGTCCAATTTCACTGCTGAATTCTGATTAAAAAATAAGAGCTAGAATAGTAAACAAGAGAATTTCATGCCCTACAGATAAAATTATTAGTCAACATTAGAATTGCGCTCAAGTCACAACCATTTTTCAAAACAGAACAGGATTCAGGGACATAATTGCAATAACGTCTGTAACAAACATAAACTGTGCTTTATGTTTTTTTAGAATTTTATAAAGCCTTTGATGTAGTAAATTATGAATATCTTCTACAGACGTTGATGAAAGTGGGTTTCAACGATAGTGTTATATAGTTGACAAAGAACATATCAACTGGAATAAATGCGAAAATAGCGGTGAATTGTCAACAATCCAGGCCCATACACATAAAACGAGGTATTCCTCAAGGAAGTCCTCTGTCCATGTCGCTCTTCGCCATTTCACTGGAACCTTTCCTCCGAAATGTCCATGCTAGATTAAAAGGTTTAACATTATCAGGGAATAAAACAGTTATAAGAGCCTATGCTGACGATATAGTGGACATTATAAGGAATACTGAAGAAGTAATCACGCTAAAAACAGTGATTGATACGTACTGTAGAGCATCTGGAGCCAATAAAAACGAAAAAAGCTAGATATTAAATCTCAGAGGTTTTGATAATATCAGCGTCGAGTGGGTAAAAAATAAGTCCGACAACATAAAACACTTGGGATCACGCTGACAGCATGCCCCATGAAAATGACGGCTTTAAATTGGAACGTTGCAGCAGATAAAGTGTAAGGAGCCAATATAGAGAATTTGACTCGATATATGAACTAACTACAAAGAACAAAGTATAGCCTGCCGGTGTGGTCGAGCGCTTCTAGGCGCTTCAGTCTGGAACCGCTTGACCGCTACGGTCGCAGGTTCGAATCCTCCCTCGGGCATGGATGTGTGTGATGTCTTTAGGTTAGTTAGGTTTAAGTAGTTCTAAGTTCTAGGGGACTGATGACCACAGATGTTACATCCCATAGTGCTCGGAGCTATTTGAACCATTTGAACAAAGTATACCAACTCAAGCATCCTTGCTGAAGCTTATTATACTGCCCAGCTGTTTCTAATTCCGAAAATGACAGCGAGGAGAATAATGTCCTAAATCATAAACTTTTTGTGGAAAGGTGAAGTGTTCAGAGTACCAGAAAAAGTAGCCGATCCTAAAAATGGTGGACTAGAATTAACTGATATAACGGATAAAAGCCCTTGCACTTTTTATCAAAAGGCAAGTTAATTTAGAAAGAGACTCGCTAGAAAGAATATCTAGCCAACTTTTCGAGATCATTAATCCTCGAAGCCTGCTTCCCCATACTGACGTGCAGAATATCAACAGATGTTTACAGCGTGTGAGGGTTTTCTATGTTGAGTTCAGTTATGTAAGTGCGGAAATCAGGTAGTCACGACACTTAACATCAAGAGCCATAATGTGGGCACGAAAGAAAAGCGATGGAAGGAACAAAATAGAATGACATCGATTGGACTTAGATTTGGAGATACATTAGTTCTCATGTGCTCATGTCTAATATAAAAAGGTAATTGTACAAGACAATTAACAACATAGTTAGCACTAATGAAAGACTGTACGCAATCGGACTCTGTGAAACAAATTTATGTCACAATGCCATCTATTTGACGCAATAGCTCATAGATACACTTGCAGTGGTCACATGAATAGTCGGAAGTGGATCTGAGAGCAAATAGCTCTGATTACAAGGACGTCCCCTGAGAGTGTATCGCTGTCATTGATACACAGGCCTGAAGCACGCTATTTCCCAGAGGCAAAAAATGACTCTGTGTACTGGTTGCTGGAATATTTTTTAAATTATGTCCTTAGCAAACTAGGATCCGACATCACAAAATTAGAAGGCATTCGAATTACAAGAAAACGCTCGTTAATATCTTAAAAATTATATTTGAAAGAGTGGGCATTGGTTAATAAAGAAAGAAGACTGTTGACAGTGATGTATTGCAGTTACCTTAAGGATATTATTTAAATTTTTAATGTAAATTTTTGGTATGTGCTTTTTCTGCTTCAAAATCTCATTTTTGAAATTTTATAAGCTTATGTACAGAACTTATGTCACAGTCAGATTGTGTGTCTAATTGTGTGAAAACAAAAAAATTAAATTGCCTTATTGGTTTATAGTATAAATATGAAAATTGACAATTTTTATGGAAATGTCTTTATCGATGGTTAAACCCTAAGGTTGTATCTGATATAATGTAATATTCAGTTACTGGCTAATTGCCCTGTTCATTTTTGCACTGTGATGTGTATTTTTATGTGCGATGGGCATAAATCTTCCATATTCTGTATAAGTCTTGTTATTTCCATTAAACTGTGTGAAATGCTCGTAGCTAGTCTGACTGAAGGCTAAAGATCAGTTTCTTGCCTCAACCTTTCTCTCACGGAGACGATTTCCTTGTGTAGATTGATATATTAAAAATTATCCCAAAAACTTGCTGATATCCTTTATAAAGTGCTATTTATTCTTGTGCAAATATTGGAGCACATGTAATTCAAAGTGCAGTTTTTAATTATTCATGTTTGAAGAAGCTTGAATGTCTTTAAAAAACTTTTCTTGATTTTCAAATTAATTCTTTCTGGTAATTTAGTCAGTAACACAATCTTCTGCTGTATTTCTTTAACACCAGCTTAATAGCAATGATCAAACTGTTTTTGTATAAATCGTTTCATGTATAACATGTGTGCATGGTTAGTACATGTACTTAGTATGTATTTGGAATGTGTAAGATTGTTCCTTAAAGAATTGTTTAAAAATGTCGTATAAAACGTCTACCATACAAGCAGTAGATTCCGGTTTCTAGTTCCGGTCGGGGCACACATTTTCAACTGTCCCCGTTGATATTTATCAACGACTGTAAGCAGCTAATGGTCTGGATTTCATTGTAACTACATTTTTAGAATTTCGGGTATAACAGGAGGCGTGCTAGGGTAATCCATGCAGTTGCGACGACCAATGTGTCCGTATGGTGTAGTGGTTAGTAAGCACCTGTACAGTCAACTCCAACCGGTAATAACCACAACAGCACACCTGGAATACAAGTGACCAGAAAAAATATAACACAAAAACACCACACGCGTATAAACTCTAAACAAGTGCATCTGTTTGGTATGAATTAATCCTAGCCAAGGCAGTCACTTTCCTCCAACACCACCACCACCAGCCAGTTAAATGCAGCGAACTCTGTTCAGAGGCCTCTTTTCACAGTAGGAGTTCACGCTCCTGAATCTGCAACATGCGCCGGGAAATCAGGAAAGTGCCTAAGCAGTATCCGACGCTGGTGAACAGTAATTAACTTTTAAATGATTTTTGGTCTTTCCATTCCATAAAAGTTACCTCATCGATATTAAAGGTTCATTAAGTCCCTATTTACGAAATGATTACCAAAGTAGAACACAGACTCCGTCCCAAAACAGTGGGGGCTTTCCACCATATTCTCAGTTTTGCCAAGCCCCGTTCACTGCAAGAAATTATTTTACTCTCTAACCAAACAGGCATTCAGAGTACACAGCAGAATGTTCACATTTTCACAGGCCACTTGCATCGTTGCTTTCTGTAATGAGTGTTGGAAACAATGGTCGTTCTGAAGGTTGTTTTTTTTTCAGCCATCAGCCATCTGATTGGTTTGATGAGGCCCAAACGATTGTCTCTCCTGCATGAACCTCTTCCTTTCAGAATATCTCCTCCGCTTTATGTCGTCGATTATTTCCTGTGTGTATTGCATTCTCTGTCTTCCACTACCGTTTCTATCACCTAGTTCCCTCTTATACAATGCATGCTACTTTGTGATGGATTAATAAATGTCATATCATTCTATCCCCTCTTCTTCTCAGTGTTTACCGTATGTTCCTTTCTTCGCCGGTTCAGCGGAGAATATCATCATTTCCTATCTTGTCATTCCACCTGACTTTCGACGTTGTTCTCAAACACCACATTTCTAACGCTTCGTTGCTGTTTTTCACCGGTTTTCCCACAGCCCGTGATTCAGTACCATGCAATGCACATTATCAGAAACTTCTTCCTCAAATTAAGGCCCATATCTGGTACTTGTAGCCGGCCGTGGTGGCCGAGCGGTTCTAGGCGCTTCAGTCTGGAACCGTGCGACCGCTACGGTC
Source organism: Schistocerca piceifrons (assembly GCF_021461385.2). NCBI lineage: Eukaryota > Metazoa > Arthropoda > Insecta > Orthoptera > Acrididae > Schistocerca > Schistocerca piceifrons. The sequence goes on along the minus strand of NC_060139.1, from coordinate 974,021,993 downwards.
ACAGGTTCGAATCCTTCCTCGGGCATGGATGTGTGTGATGCCCTTAGGTTAGTTAGGTTTAAGTAGTTCTAAGTTCTAGTGGTCTGATGACCTCAGATGTTAAGTCCCATAGTGCTCAGAGCCATTTGAACCATTTTTTTGGTACCTGTAGAATACTCTTTTCCAGGAAAGCTCTCTTTGTCTGTGTGAGTCTGGTTAGTACGCCTTCCTTGCTTCGTTTGGCAGGGGCTACTTTGCTTCCAAGATAGTAAGTCCATTAATTTCGTCTCCTTCGTGGCTACTTATGTTGATATTCAACGTCTCGCTTTTCCCTTTTCTGTTAATTCTTATTTTTTCTTTTCTGGTGTACTCCCAATCCATATTCTGTACTCATTCCATCCTACAAATTGTGTAATTCTGCTTCACTTTCACTGAGGAATGCCATGTCATCAGCGAATCTAATCATTTCTATCCTTTCACGCTGAATTTTAATCCCATTCTTGCCCCTGTCTTTTATTTCTGTGATTGCTTCTTTGATGCATAGATTCAACATTAAGGGCAGACAACTGCATCCTCATCTTATATCCTTTGCAATCTGAGCACTTCGTTCTTTGTCTTCCAGCTTATTGTTCACTATTTTTTCTTGCAGATATTATATATTACCCGTATTTCCCTACAATTAACCCCCAAGTTTTCACGTAATTCGAACACCTTGTACCATTTTAGAATGTCGAACACTTTTTCTAGAGCGACAAATTGTATGATCGTACCTTGGCTTTAGTTCAGTCTTACTTCCATTGTGAGTCGTAATAGCCTTGGTTTTCCTCTCCATTCATCTACATATTATTCTTGTTAACAACTTGATTGTATAAGAATTTAATCAGATTCTGTGGTAGTTTTCGCAGTTACCTGTCCTTGCTATCTTTGGGAGTGTGTGGATGTTATGTTTCCGAAAATCTGATGGTACGTCACCAGTGTCGCATATTGTGACACCAACCTGAAAAGTTGTTTGCTTGCAATTTCCCCCAACAGTTTCATTGGGGGCTTACAGTAAATAATGAAACACATTTTTCGGACAGTTTTGGTTGAGAAAACGCATAACTTCTTGAGGCACGTTGTGCAATATTCACGCTTTAGTCCCTATAGTTTGATGAAGTTCCATTGGGTGGCTATGCGTAGCGTTCAAAGTGACGTTTGCAACAGAGGTGCTTTCCAATTAGAGATCTATCATCGAGATTATTTTGTCGGAAAACTTGAGCTTTACAGTTGTTCACAAGCACTTGAAAGACGTCTACGAAGACCTGGCTGTGAATCAAAGCACGGCTAGTCGCTGGGCGTGGCACCTGTCATCATCGGGACAAACCCTTCCGTTCTTCCACGTGCTGGCCTGCCCCACACAGTTGTAGCTCCTACACTGTTCGAACGTGCAGGCACTCTAATTCGACGTGATCGACGGATCAGAATCAAACACCCTCTGCTCAATTGGTCGTCTCTCTTGGTAGTGCTGAAACAATCGTCAACCAGATGGGGTACGCAGAGGTATATCCGCTCAAATTTAACGTCGTTTCAAAGGAAGCATTAAAGAGAAACAAAGGACCATCTGTACGCAATTTATTGTGCGTTATTAGGATGATCCTGACAGCTTTTTGTCGAACATCGTCACAGGCCATGAAACATGGGTTCATCCCCTCAAACAGGAAACAAAACAGCAGTCCATGGAGTGGTACCACACCTCGTCTCTTCCGAAGAAAGAATTCAAAGGCACACCCCCAGCCGATATAATCAAGGCGACGCCCTTCTGGAACACTGAACGTGTTATTCTGTGTGATGTCCTCCCTCATGGTGCAACGATCAACTCTGAAGTGTATTGTGTTACCTCAGAGAGCGAGGTAACGACGATAGCGTAGTCGTCGGTATGAAAATCAAGAAGATATTCTCGTTCTTCATGAGAAAGCAAAGCATCACACAAGTCTGCTCACCCGGGAGCAGCTCATAAATCTTTGTTCGACTGTTCTTCCTCGTCCACCCAGCAGACAGGATCGTGAGCCTTCTGACCTTCATCTGTTTGGCCCAATAAATGGTGTAGTTCGCGGGAGCAGGAATACACGGTGGATAATGGGGCGTTTACTGATGATCCAAGACATTCACCCCGACTTCGGCCAGTAGGGTGGTACCATGGGGTTTTTCGAAAGTCTGACGGTATATCGCCAGTTTCACACGTCCCACAGGCCACTGCGAATAATTGATTTGTTTCTACTTCCTCCTATGATTTTATGAATTCTGGTGTAGTGTGAATTATCCCTTTTGCCTTATTTTATTTTAAACCTTTCAAAGCTTTTTGCTCTAACTCTTCTATATTGAATCCTGTTTTTTCTCGTATCACATGATCAGGTAAATCTTTCCCAACACAGAAGCCTTCAGTGTTCTTGGTCTACTCGCCTGCTCTCTCCTCTGCATTCAACAGTGGAATACTCTTTGCAGTCTTAATGAATGTTACTGTCCTTGCTTTTAATTTCACCGAAGGCTTCCAGCGATCATTTCTTTTTAGATGTTTTTGGATTGTTTATATGCTTACTCAGGCTTCAGACAAGCGTTTCTTTTTCGATTCCTTCACATTTTTCAAGCAGCTGTTTCGCCTTAACTTCCCTGTACATCCTATATCTCATTCCTAACTGACTTGTATTTGGTTATGCCTGAATGCCCCGGAACATTTATTTGTACTTCCTTTTTTCATCGATCAACGGAAGTATTTCTTCTGTTACCCTCGGTTTCTTGAAGTTATTTTATTTATATTTATGTTTCTCCCTCCATCGTCTGTGACTACTATTTTTTGAGATGTCCAACCCTCTTCAACTGTACTGCCTTCTGAGCTATCCCTTATTACTTTATCTATAGCTTTAGAGAACTTCAAGCACATCTGTTGATTCCTTACTACTTCCAGTGTATTTATTCTTCCTGACTAGTCTCTTAAACTTCAGCTTACTTTACATCACTACTGAACTGTTATCTGCCCCTGGGTATACCTTAGAATCCAATATCTGATTTCGGAATCTCTACATGACCGTGAAGAGATCTAACTGGAATTCTCCCGTCTCTCGTGGCCTCTTTATCTTGTAACTCTTGAAAAGAGAATTAACTATAATCATTTGAAATTTTTTTAGAACTCAATTAGTCTCTCTTCTCTATTATTTTTGGTACCAAGCCCGCATTCTCGTGTAACTCTAGCTTCTCCTCCCTCCCCCACAACAGAATTCCAAACCCGTCTGATTGTTTGCTTTTCTCTTTATGCACTGACGCATCTGTTCTATATACTCACATACTTTCTGTATCTACTCATGTTCACCTTGCGACGTTGGCATGTATATCTGAACAGTCGTCGTCGGTGTTAATTTGCTGTCAGTTGTGATGAGAACCGCCTTATCACTCAACTATTCACAGTAACTTAACCTGTGTCCTTTCTTCCTATTCATATAGAATCCTACGTCTGTACTAACCTGACCAGAAAGTCTTGTTTTCTTTGCATTTGACTTCACTGAGTCCTAATACATCTAGACTAAGTCTTAGCATAGCCCTCTTCATATTTTCTAGCTACTCCACCACGTTAAAACCTCTAACATTCCACATTCAGACCTGTAGGACGTTATACTTTCGTTGGTTATTGAATCTTTTTCTGATGGTTACTTTCGTATTGGCAGCTCCTCGTGGAGACCCGCATGGGGTCTAGTCCGAATCTTTTGCGAAAGTAGAGAGACTTTTCCAATTACACGCCACATGTCCTGTGAACACACATTATGTGTCCTTAGTGCAGCGGTTTCCATACCTTCTGCATCCTCATGTCGTTGATCGTTGCTGATTCGTCCACCTTCGGAGTCAGTTTTCCACCGCAGGTGCAAGAGAGTGCCCTGAACCTCGGATCGCTCCTCCGCTCTCCTTTACAGTGCCGTTGGCTGAATAAGAGTAATTTCTTTGGCCGGAAGTCTTCGGACGCCGTTGCTGATGGTTTTTATTCAAAACTTAGGCGATGGTGCGGTTCGAACGCGGGGCCTTGGACATTTAGGTACTAATAGCCATGGTATTGGTGTGGAAATACAAGTTTAGACAGCCTTCAAATAGGGATTCCTGGGCAACGCTCTGTTTATTCAAAACGGCGAAAGGACTACATATATGGCAGCTTAATCGATGGAAAATAGGAATTACGCACACTACACTAACTTTAATCGACCAAAGTAGAAAATATAAAACGCGACAAATGAAGCTTGAGAAAGTGAATAAGGTGTCTAAAAAATAAGATCTGTAGAAAGTGCAAAACTGCTAATCAGAAATAGCTGGAGAACAATTGCAAGGTTGGAGAAGTATGCATAACTAGGGAAAAGATGGGTACCGACTACCCAAAGACTGAAAGTTTCTATGGAGGAAAGAGAGACATGTGAAATACCGACAGACTTCAAGAAGTAAATGATAATTATATTTCCAAAGAAAGCAGGTGCTGAATATTACTGAACTATTGGTTTCATAAGACATGGTTGCAAAATAGATTATTTGCGGAAGAATGGAAAAACTGGTACAAGGCAAACTAGGAGGGGATCAGTTTGGGTTTCTGAAAAATATGAGAACACACACCTGTGATCTAGGGGTGACGCAGAAGATATTAGATTGTTGCCTCCGTGTCATGCCAGAGATGGTTGAACCTCGGACCCTCCCGTGTTCAGATGACTATTGCTTTCCCTCGCAAAATATCATCCGCTCACATGGTTCAAGGGTATGACCATCGGCTACATCTTCAGCGAAGTGGAAAGAGTGGAGCTTGACTAATGGTGGTGGTTGTAAAACGTTCACGCACACTGAGGTACCGTACGCTCTTGAGAAATTATTGAAGCAGTGTGACGTTTAGCGCAGAGTCACAGCGAAGACAAAAATACCTGAGTTATAAGCTGTGAGGAAGGAAAGAGACTGCCTAAATCATGCAAAGCTGCATTCATTGAAGCATTAGCAATGCAGAATGTGTCTGTTGTAGATATATATTAGACGGCGTGGTTCGTGACAGGAAACGCTAATGGCAGTGCACAAAAGAACTCGAGGTGCCCCAGTTCTTCAAGAAAGATTCGTTTATCTGAAGTACATAATTAATGTAGAAAGTTAATTTAGTTTATCCCTTAAATCACATTGTTTGTGACATTGTGTTTTATAGAATTTTCATTTGTATACACTGGCTATTTGTAATCACGCAATTAAAAAGTAAATAAATAAATCGTAGACCGGCGGGTCCTACCGCCGTGGCAGAATTTTTGGGAGTATTTAAGGGCAACGTTGGAAGAGGGCAGTTCATTTTTTTCTGGTAGTGTAAAAGTGGAGGTGTCAAGTACGAGCAGACTTAATTTTCGTTCCATTTTCTCCCTCTCACTTTTATTTTTTGGATTAAACTTAGTGAGTAAGGAGATAGGTGCACAAGAAAAGAGTAATCGGAGATCTCGAGTTCAAGACTCGAGAAAAAGGGAGTGGTAAAGTGACAGTAACAGGCGGGAGAATCAGCAATTATCCACGGAATGAGGTTGCAAAAGTTAATGGAAAAACAATGTATTAGAGACACATGATGTGTACACACAGGAAATGTGGCCTGTAGTTGAAAAAGTATCATGATGATACCTCCATTGGCAAACGATTCCGAACTAGTGTCTCATTCGAATCCTCAGGAGAGGACTGTGAATAGTGAAGTAACCATCGGAAAAAGATTCAATAACCATCGAAAGGATGTTCTGCTAGTCGAGGCGTGGTACTTTATAAGTGCAAACGTGGAGGGACGCTTGAAAGCGTAAAAAGGGAAACGCCAAGGACTAGTCTTGATACATTGGGGGCCAGCGAAATTAAATGGAAAGAAGATAAGGATTTCCAATCAGACGGGTGTAGGATAATATCAACAGCAGCAGCGACGGTGTAACAGGAATAGGATTCGATATGAAGAAGAATGTAGCACAGAGTGAGTTACTGTGAACAGTTTGGTGATTGGGCTGTTCCCATTCGAATCGACAGCAAACCAACACCGAAAACAATAGCTCTGGTATCGCTTGACATCGCAAGCAGAGAGTGAAGAAACAGAGAAAGCACGTCAGGAAATTGAAGGAAAAATTCAGTACATAAAAGATGAGAATATGATACTCATCTGGAAATGGAGTACGGTTATAGGGGAAGGAGCAGAAGACAGGGCTACGGGAGAATGTGGGCTTTCTAGTTGGAATTAGAGAGGAGAAGGACTATCTTCTACAATAAATTTCATATGGTTCTAGGGAATCCTCTGTTCAAGAGTCACAAGAGCAGGAGGTAAACTCGGAGAAGGTCGGGAGATATGGGAAGACTTCAGTTAATTACATCACTGTCAGGCAGAGATTTCGAAATGAGGTATTGGATCGTAAGGCGTACCCATGGGCAGATATAGAATAAAATCACAATTTAGTAATGATGAAGAGTACGCTGAAGTTCAAGAGACTAGTCAGTAAAACCCAATGGGTAAACAAGTGTGATATGGAATTACTAAGGAACGAAGAGGTATGCTTGAAGTTCTCTGAGACTATAGATAAGGCAATAATGAATAGCTGAGTAGGTATTTTAGAGAAATTGACGTTTCTATAAATGGTAATCACAGAAGTTGGAGTGAAAAATGTGGATAGAACGAAGGTGTCGGAGCAGTAACCACAGCTAATACAAGAAATACTTCAGGTAATCGCCGAAAGAATGAAGTACAAATTTGTTCCGGGAGGTTTAGGAACTCAGAGCTACACGTCACTTTGGAACGAAATATATAGAAAGTGCAGAGAAGCTAAGGCGAAATGGCTACATGAGAAATGTGAAGAAATCAAAAAAGAAATGACTGTCGGAAGAACGGTCTTAGCGTATAGAAAAGTCAAAACAAGCTTCAGTGAAATTAAAAGCAAGGGCGGTAACGCTAAGAATGCAATGGCAGTCATGCTTTTGAATGCAGAGGAGACAGCAGATAAATGAGAAGAGTACATGAACAGCCCCTGAGGTGGAAGTCTTATCTGATGACGTGAAGAAAAGAAGAAATAGAAGTCAACGGGAAAGAGATAGGTCATCCAATATTAGAATCAGAATTTAGAAGAATTCCGGAAGTCTTAAATCAAATAAGACAGAAGGGTTCGATAACTCATCATCGGAATTTCTACAACCATAAGGTTAAGAGGCAAAAAAAAAAAAAAAAATAAATAAAAAACAGCGATTATCCACGATGGTGTGTAGATTGACTAAGAACAGAGGAAAATCAGACACGTACAAAGTGTATCGGCACCACCGTTTGGGACAGGGAAAATTAGTTTTGTGCGATATTCTGAGCACAAGTTACAGTCAGGTGCAGGCCAGATTGCAGTAAGTTACGCTTACCAGCAGTTGCGAAGGCAAATAGATTCCACAGGGGCCCACAACTGCCGGAGAAGGCACACACAGCAGTTTGCATGGTGCAAGTCGCAGGCAGAAGGGGGCCACTGGCCAACCTAAGTGTTATGCATACGTGACGCGAAGCAGTGCGTTAATGGAACAGAGGTGCACAGCCGAGTACAAATAGATGTCGTTTTCTAACATTCATTCAAATGTGGCAGCTCTCCAGGATGGCGAGGCATGTCACAGCACCGGCTACACACAGCAACAGATGGGGCGCCAGCGTCCCAGTCCACGGTGGTCATTTGTTCGACCCTCTGAGGATGACGTGGGGTCCGCAGCCAGCCAGCGGCGGGACACTCTTCAGCTCGCTACCGCGGGCAGTCGTCTCGGCTCCTGACACACGCCGGAAACATCCTGAGGCGAGGACCACAGATTCAGACACCGGATCGTTGGCACTTGCTGCCGCATTCTCAGCTACGCCAGCGTGGAAGAAGCAGCAGCAGGAATAGCCTACGGCTCCCAGCGGAGCAGCTCAGAGACAACGAGGACGGTGGCCGCTGAATCGGCTGCTGGCACAGCCATCCTCACATCATTGGAACTTAGCGGGCTGGCCAAAACTGGCACAACACAGCGTTGAGTTGCACAGACTGCTGGGGTGCTTCCTCAGCATTGTGGGGCCCTGTGCTGCAGACCAAGAGGAACGAGGGCACTGTAGCTAAAAAAAACACTTGGAAAGTTCCCGCCGAGATTTAATATGGCACATTCTACCTCCTGCCACGCACCCACTACATTTAGTGTCAGAATAGAGGACGTCAGCTGTACAGTATGACTTTCGAGCCCACTGCCTGCATTATGGTCACAAGATGTGGTGAGTTTTGACCAGTTTTCTTCTGAGTATTGGACGTTTCCTCTCCTTTTTTTGTTTGTTCGACTATGCCTCCTGGCATGCCACATTTTAGCTGCTTTGCGTGGGCATAGTATTTTTTGTTGTCAGAGTAAGTATTAGTGTATTTGGGGCAGTAAGATTTTTTTTCGTAGCATATAATTACTTTTGTACTGGTTTGTGGTGATACTGAGTGTCATAATATGGAGCTGTAGTCAGGTTATTCTTGTACTTAAATGTTTTGTTTGAGGACTAACTGGGAACGAAAGCAACACAATGACAGAGTCAAGAACGCAAGGTGTGTCAGAACCAGAAGCGGTGCGGATTTTGATGGAAAAGATAGCACAATTGACAGTGGACAATGTGCAGTTGAGAAATGAATTAACTTTTAGAAGTGCACGGGAAACCGCATCTGGTCAGTCGTTGTTACCTAGGGTGCAGGAGATTGATCCAGCTGCTGTGAGTCTGAGTATTCCATTTCCTGGCAAGGCATCTGAGGATCTGCGTTCGTTTGTGAAGGACTTGGAAATTTCAGCAGTGATGAATGGTTGGTCTGATGAACAGTTGTTACATGTAGCCAAGATTAGATTAACGGGTGAAGCGAAGACATTTGTAAGGTGTTCTGAGGCCGTAAGGAAGGCAGGACAGTTTAGCCAGTTGAAGGAGGGGCTTTTACAAAGGTACAAGAAACAGAATAGCGCTCGGTACTGTAAAGGGAGGTGAAGTACAATGTCAAAGAGACAGGGGGAGACGATGGAGAAATTTGGGGACGGGATAAGGGAAATTAATGAGTATACTTACGAGTTGGGTCAGAGCGATGAAGCGAATAGTGTTCTGTTGCAGGAAGCCGAGCAAAGGGTACTTGATGTATTTTTGAGAGGGTTACCGGAGCATATTTCACTGAAAGTATGTGCAGGGACTCTGAAAGATTTGTAAACGGGCATTCAGCTGGCAATTCAATGTGAGGAAATAGACATGGCAACAGGGGTACACGAGAGGCAGTGTTTACAGCGGGTATAAAATGTTATAAGTGTAGTCGTACGGGACATGTGCAGAGGCAATGTACCCAGCCACCAAGGAATACAGGAAGGGGAGGAAATCGGCGGAATGGACTATGGAGAAGTGGAGATAGGAGAGGTGGACAAGCGTTAAAAGGCAGAGGGTCCCAAGACCTACCTAAGGGAGCTCCTGTTTAATTTCAATCCTACGAATACGTATGAAGAGGTGGAATGTTCATTGGTTGGATCCATAGGAACTAAAAAGCTTAAGATATTATTGGACACAGGGGCGCAAATCTCAGTGGCTACTAGGAATATAATGGGACGAAAGAAGCTAGACCCACCACGTTATAGGTTGCGTAGAATGGGGGATAAGGGAGTCACACCTTTGGGGTCCGTGACAGTTGACTTTCGCATAGGGAGAGTCCGATTTAATGCGTGCATGGAGGTAGTACCATGGGTAAGTGAGGGCTACGACATGATCCTAGGAGAAGGTTTCTTGCATCAAAATCACGCAAAAATTGACTTTGGACAACGAACTGTGGAACTTGATGAAATGTTATTTCAGCTAGTGGAAACTGTTGTCAATGCAGTGCTGTCGCGAGGGGCGTTCAACGTAGTGAACAAACCAATTGAACCGCGTACATTAGCATTAAGGCATGATTCGCATTAGTGTGTTCGGTAGCACCGGGAAGTCGCTTTGGGTAAGTGTGGAGTAGACTCTACCTGTGGGTGCAGTATGTACTATTGAACCACTGGAGGATAATGAAGTTTTAGGTCCATTGGGTTGTTTTGTGAAACGTTGTGTAGTACGCGTACAGGAGGGGAACGACGGGTAAGTAGTTCCCGTAAACGTGGATAATTTTCGCGCAGTAAACGCGAATTTGAGGAAAGGAGTTTTAGTAGCAAATTTCGATGTGCCAGATGACGAAGACTGGTGTTTGAGAGGTAGGCGAAACGATTAACCACTAGCTGCTGATATAACTGCATTGTGTGACAAAATTAAGCATTTGAAAGGAGGAGAAAGAGAGCATATGGAAGAATTATTGTGGGAATTTAAGGATCTGTTTTTTCCACAAGGGCCGTTACCAGCAACTCCATCAGTTCAACATAGAATACTAACAGGGACTGAAGCACCTGTTTACTGTAAACCATACAGAATACCGAGGTATTTGCAGCCGATTTGGAGGATTTCTTGCGGACGGTATTATAGAGCATAGTAATAGATGCTGGGGAGCGGTAATTGTCGTTGTGCCTAAAAAATCTAAGGATGGAACTAAGAAATACACGTCCTGTTGTGACTACCGATACCTCAATAATGAAACATTAACGGACGCATGCCCCATTCGAAACATATCGGAGACTCTGGATTGCTTAGGACAGTGCCAGTGCTTATCTATGATGGATTTGGCAAGTGGTTATCATCAGTTAGAGGTGGCTCCCGAGGATCGTCCAGAAACTGCTTTCTCTATTCCTGAGGCCCGTTACCAGGACATTAGAATGCCATTCGGTTTGAATAACGCTCCGGAAACGTTTCAGAGGTTGCTAGACAGTGTCTGGAGTGCTTTGAAAACACGGCAGTATCTTGTCTATTTGGATGACATTATAGTGTTTTCAAGTAGTATGGAGCAACATAGACAGCCATTAGGGGAAGTCTTTATGAGGTTAAGAGAAGTTCGTTTGACGTTGAGCCTGAAGAAGTGTCATTTCGCATTAGAAGAAGTAAAATATTTGAGTCATATTATCAGTAAGGACGGAGTGCGAACAGATCCGAGGTTGGTACAGGCTGTAAGGGATTTTCGGGGACCGAAAACAGTTAAGGAAGTGCAATCATTCATCGGAATTAGCAATTTTTATCGAAAGTTCGTGAAGGGTTTTGCAGATTTAGCACAGCCGTTGACGCGATTGTTACGGAAGGGTATGAAATATGAGTGGACAGAAGAGTGCCAGAAAGCGTTTGTCAGACTGAAAGGAGTGTTAACAGCAAGTCCGGTTCTTGTCTCTCCAGATTTTGAAAAGGAGTTTATACTAACATGCGATGCATTAGGGTGTGTTCTTAGTCAGGAAATTGTTGGGGAAGAACATCCTGTGGCTATGCGTCAAGGCAGTTGAATGCAGCAGACAGGAATTACTGCCAGCCGGGGTGGTCGAGCGGTTCTAGGCGCTACAGTCTGGAACCGCGTACCCGCTACGGTCGCAGGTTCGAATCCTGCCTCAGCCATGGATATGTTTGATGTCCTTAGGTTAGTTAGGTTTAAGTTGTTCTAAGTTCTAGGGGACTGATGACCTCAGAAGTTAAATCCCATAGTGCTCAGAATCATTTGAACCATTTTAGAGGAATTACTCAACAACAGAAAGGGAGATGCGTAGCGCAATCCATGGAATCACATATTTGAAATGTTATTTAAATGGGAGAAGATTTCGGGTAGTGACAGATCATGCTGCATTGAATTAGTTGTTGGGGTTGAAGGATTCGTCCACTAGACTCTCTTGGCGGGCTGTCAGGCTTAGTGAATTTGACTAGGAGGTGGTGCACAAGCCTGGGAAGAAGCACGGTAATGCGGGGTGCGCTAAGTAGGAAGGTGGCAAAAGTAGAAGTCATAGGTTGTGACCTAGCGGTATGGCAAGAATTACAGGACGTTAACAACGATTGTAAATTGTATCCGACACAACCACAATTTAATGTGTATGACAGTCTTCTGTGCAGGGAAACGAAGTTAGGAGCAAGGGTAGTAGTGCCAGCGAAGTTGAGGGATGAGGTTTTAAAAGAAGCACGTGATCACGTGTTATCCGGTCATGGAGGGTGTAGAGCGACGAATAGGGAAGTGGCGGAGAGATGTTGGTGGAGAGGTAGGAAAGACGGTGTGGAGCACTATGTCAAGAATTGTATACCATGTGCGCAGAGAGCAGATTTGAGTCGGAAACAGATACAGCTACAACGATTGCCGGAAGCAACATGTCCATTCTCTTTGCTGGGGATTGATGTCCTCGGCCCTTCAAGGCGAACACCATCGGGTAACAGATTCGTTCTGACAATGTTAGATCATTTTTCAAGGTATGTGGAGACGGTGGCTGTGGCAAATCAACAGGCAGCAATGGTCGCGCAAGCGTTAGTAAAAAACTGGATCTTTAAGTTTGGTGTACCAGAGACAATAATTACTGACCAAGGGTCCAACATCATGTCGGATTTAACGAAGGAACTATGTAAACTGTTGAACGTAAAGAAGTTGAGGACGAGCGCATTGCATCCACAGGGGAACGGATGGACAGAACGGGTAAACAGAACAATCGGGAAGATGCTAGGTTTTTATGTGGATTCTTATCATCTCGGTGGGACGAGTATTTGAAGCATTTTGTATGCGCGTATCATGCAAAAGTCCATACAAAAACCGGTTTGTCACCACATCAGGTAGTGTATGGGTGAAAACTGCCATCACCGTTTGATTTAGTGTAGCTACAGAAAGGAAGGACCGGTGAATCTGTACGTCAATTCCCAAGGACATTTCGGGATTGTAAACGGGTACAAAAGGCGAATACAAAGCCCCTACACTCAAAAATGGCAGACGAAGCAGTTCCTCACGAGGTATCAAGGGCCATACGAAATTGCTGAAACCACATCTCCTGTTAATGTTAAGCTTCAGCTGCCAAGTAGAACAACGATAGTACACATTGGTAGGTTACGGCCATTTAAGGGTTTCCCGGATATGATTCCAGGCGTGTCACAGGTAGGAAAGAGGAAGAAAGAGAGAGTGAAGAGAGATGCTAAGCGCAGAGAAATCCAGGAAGATAGAGTACAGCATGAAGTACCGTATGCTTTGCGATCCAGAATGTGGTAGAGCATTTGTAGTTTTTCTTCTTTCCTTGTCATGTCTTGTCTTGTTTGCGTAGAGTAATTAGGCATTGTATTTTCGTATGGTGTATTATTTTGGAATATAGCCTGCTGCGGGCAGCAGTCTTTTGAAGAGGGAGGAAGGGTGATGGTGATCCCTGTCCTCAGGTCACTGAAAAGGGAAGTGTAGTGTCTAACGTATGTGGAGTGTTGTTGGAGGAGAAAGCAAACGCAGTTCCGGAGAAATAAATGCGTCGGAGTAAATTTTGCGCCAAAGCCGTAATAAATATGTGTTGAACGATGTCAGAGTCGTATGATTTCTTGATAAAATTTTTTGTTATCGACAGTGCTGGGTCAGGCAAGTCGTGTTTATCGCACTAGTTTATATAATACAAATTTAGGGATGAAAGCAGTCACACAACCGGTGTTGAGTTTGAATTAAAAATAGTGAATGCTGGAGGAAAATCTGTGAAGCTACAAATATGGGACACGTGCAGGGTGCAGTTATTGTTTAGCCAGGGGGAAAGGAATAGACTGTCCAAGGGACATTGTGGAGCCAAAATTGAGCTTGCAAGAGGTATGGATGCCCTGGATCTTCTCCACCTACGAGAATTTGATAGTAGTAGTAGCAACTTCTTTTGAGCGGGGAGTATTTGCAGAAGCGAAACGTATAGAGCACGAGGGGAGCGGAATTTTTATCAATGGAACTAAGTGTAACATAATAGGACCAACCTTCCGCCTGCGAATGTCAATTTCTGGAGTCACTCAACTGAGTGATACGCAGCCACAGCTGTACCAGGCAAGTAGCCACTTTAGAATTTTTGCCAAGGCAGAAACTGATCTTGTTAAATCAAATTCTGGAGCCAGGTCTGTTGAGATCCGTAAACCAGTTCATTTTAGAGCAAGAGGGGCACATATCAGCTGAACAGCTTGTGCAACATGTCACTCAGTATAGGGAAAGGCAACGGCAGGTAACGATCATTTGAGCACCTCTGTGCCAAGTGTCATCGCAGCCTTAACTTTGTTATGTGTTGTTTTTATTCCGATCAGATGGAGAGCTAGTTCCAAGAGGGAACCAAAGGTTGGCCAAATCCTAGAGGATTGGATACCGAGGGCGTGAGACGAGTAGGTAAGGGGTTGATCGAGCAGTGGTCGTCCAGTAAGGAATTTTCACGTTTACTTTCGTGTCATGGTTTTAACAGGGCACTAGACCACATTTAAGTTTTCTAGTAGTAAGGAAATATGCCATAGGTGCCACCCAAACAAGTTAAGAGTTAATTAAAGGTCGACCCGGGGACCGGGTCTTTACGAAGAGGGGAATATGGAGCGGCACCACCGTTTAAGATGGGGCAAGTTAGTTTTGTACGATATTCTGAGCAAAAGTTACAGCCAGGTGCGGGCCGGATTTCAGTAAGCTACGTATACCAGCAGTTGCGAAGGCAAATAGAGGCCATGGCGGCATAGAACTGGTGGAGAAGGCACACACAGCAGTTTGTACGGCGCATGTTGCAGGCAGAAGGGGGCCACTGTCCAACCTAAGTGTTGTGCATACTGACGCGAAGTGGTACATTAGCGAAACAGGGGTGCACAGCCAATTATAAATAGATGTCATTTTCTAACGAGATTCATTCAAGTGTGGCAGCTCTCCTGGACGGTGAGGCGTGTCACACCACTGCCTACACGCAGCAAAATACGGGGCGCCAGCATCCCAGTCTATGGTGGGTTGCTGGTTCGATCCTCTGAGGCCAACGTAGGGTCTGCAGCCAGCCAGCGGTAGGCCACTCTGCGGCTCGCTGCTGTGGGCGGTTGTCTTAGCTCCCGACACACGCCAGAGACATCCCAGGCCACAGATTCTGACGCCGGATCACGGGCGATTGCCGCCACGATCTCAGCTACGCCAATGAGGAAGAAGCAGCAGCGGGAGCGACCTACAGGTCCTGGTGGAGCAGTGCTGAGACAACAAGGACAGTAGCCGCTGAATCGGCTGCTGGTGCAGCCATCATGACATCATTGGAACTTAGCGGGTTGGCCAAAGCTGGCACGACACAGCGTTAAGTTGCACAGGCCGCTGGGGTGTTTTCTCAGCATTGTGGGGTCCTGTGGCACAGACCAAGAGGAATGAGGGCACTGTAGTTAAAAAAAATGAACCACTTGGAAAGTTCTCGCCGAGTTTTAATACGGCACATTCTACTTTCTGGCTCCATTCACATTTGATGTCTTCCCGCTACATTTGGTCATCTTGATACATTCGGAGGCAGAAGTCACCACTACAATAGGTAGCAAAATAATCCATGGGGGGACCCAGCCCTTTCTCTGTCCATCACCTCCTTATCACTCCGAAGTTAATGTTTTATCCCACAAAGTTTTTGTTTCACGATAGCATGTATGTAGGTAGGTATTAAACCAGGGACCTAGAAACGATGGAGATGCTTCGTCCCGCCATAACTCTCGGTGGTTCTCAACCACACAACAGGCCACAGCAGTCCACCCACCCCACCACCGCCCCACACTGGGCCGTGGGTTATTGTGCGGTTCGGCCCCCACTGAAATCCCCCTCCCCCCACCCCCACCCCACCCCCCTCACCCCGTGAGCCTCTCATACTAGACGGGTGTAGCCCCAAATGTTTGGGTGATATAATAATTATAGTGTACGCATACATGGGAAAGGTATTTGTGCAGCAATTGCCAACACAGTTCACGATAGTTAGTAATATGTATATCGAGCATGGCTGAAAATGATCAAGGGGCTTAGTAGGAGATATTGAAGATAAGCATACGTGACACATATTGCACTGATTCTCGACTATTTTCCACCATACGACACCGCAGAGGAAGTTAAATTTATATGTGGTACTCGGCTGTGAGGCTTGATCTTAGTCCCTGAAGTACGTTGACGAAATTATTGGCTCGCCGAGTGCCATTGCTGAGACGTTATGGGATCACTGAGCAGCATAAGTAAGAGACAAATTGCACTTCATGCTTTTAAGAGTACTCCAAATCAACTAAATAGGAGAAATAAATAAGAAGGGATCGTTCTTGAAAGTTTTAATGTTGTCGCCTTCTATCCACATATTCACCCTAGTGGTTGTGAGCAATATTACTCCCTCAGCTTTTTCAGCCTCACAGCGCTTCTTTCCAAATAGTAAGTAACAAGAAAAAACCCTGTTTTTGGTACTATAGGTTCTCCTATGCAGAAATTGCTACATACTTTTGTTTCTTTTCAAACGACTGAATGTGTTGAATAATTGACGTTAACCTAGTGATCGTCGTGAATTTTGAAATTACGTTTCAAGTTCCTTGGAAATCCCTAAGTGCTACCTTTATCAAATACTTGATGAGTATAATATAGGTAATTTTCTCTCTGTTTAAAGTATATCAGTGTTTATGACATCATATTTCCTGAACTACGTGTAGTACAATGATATGATTCTTCCAGTACATTCAGCAGGTTGTGTCAGTACTTTAAGAGAAAAAAATTACGTATAGAGTTAGTAGCAAGCATTTAACAAATTAGGACGTCATGCCTGATACGCATTAACAGTGAAAATGTAACAACCGATAAACCTTGTTTCATTCATCATTTTGCGTGGACGTCAGCTGGAAAAGGTTTGATAATGGTTTGCAATTATGTGTAAAGTTTGATCCAAGTCGCTAAGTGCTCTAAGTCTCAAATAGTGGAGGAATATAGTCTGGATTTACGCGATCAGTACGTTATGCTTCGTTTCACCGTTAAAGATGTAGAGATAGAGATTCAGTTTATGTAGTAACAACTTCAACGACTTTTTCTCTAGACTTCAGTGATCCTTTGCAACAAAAAATGTAGTATTTGTATACTTAAATCAAATATACACTATGTGATCAAATGTATCCAGGCACGTGGCAGAAAATGACTTACAAGTTCGTGGCGCCTCCATCGGTAATGCTGAGATTCAATATGGTGTTGCCCCACCCTTAGCCTTGATGGCAGCTTCCAATCTCACAGGCGTACGTTCATTCAGGTGCCGGAAGGTTTCTTGGGGAATGGCAGCCCATTCTTCATGGAGTGCTGCACTGAGGAGAGGTATTGATGTTGGTCGATGAGGCCTGGCATGGAGCCGGAGTTCCAAAACACCCCAAAGTTGTTCTGTAGGATTCAGGTCAGGACTCTGTGCAGGCCAGTCCTCCACAGGGATGTTATTGTCGTGTAACCACTCCGCCACAGGCCATGCATTATGAACAGGTGCTCGATCTTGTTGAAAGGTGCAATCGCCATCCCCGACTTGCTCTTCAACAGTGGAAGCAAGAAGGAGCTTATAAGATCAATGTAGGCCTGTACTGTGATAGTACCATGTAAAACAACAAGGGGTGCAAGCCCACTCCATGAAAAACACGACCACACCATAAGACCACTGCCTCCAAAATGTACTGTTGGCACTACACACGCTGGCAGATGACGTTCACCGCGCATTCGCCGTACTCACACCCTGCTATCTGATCGCCACATTGTGTACCGTCATTCGTCACTCCACACAACGTTTTTACACTATTCAATCGTCCAATGTTTACGCTCCTTACAACAAACGAGGCAGCGCGTGGCATTTACAGGCGTGATGTGTGGCTTATGAGCAGCCGCTCGATCATGAAATCCATAGTTTTCTCACCTCCCGCCTAACTGTCATAGTACTTGCAGTCGATCTTGATACAGTTTGGAATTCCTGTGTAATGGTCTTGATAGATGTCTGCTTCTTATACATTACGACCCTCTTCAACTGTCGGCTGTCAGTCAACAAACGAGGTCGGCCTGAATGCTTTTGTGCTGTACGTGTCCCTTCACGTTTCCACTTCACTATGACATCGGAAACAGTAGACCTAGGAATGTTTAGGAGTGTGGAAATTTCGCGTACAGACGTATGACACAAATGACACCGAATGACCTGACCACGTTCGAAGTCCGTGTGTTCCGCGGAGTGCCCCATTCTGCTCTCCCACGATGTCTGATGACTACTGAGGTCGCTGATACGGAGTACCTGACAGTAGGTGGCAGCACAGTGCACATAATATGATAAACGTATGTATTTGGGGGTATCCGGATACTTTTGATGACTTAGTGTATGTAAGTAATGATGTTAAAATAGCCGTTACGGTACTAAATGTTTCTTACGACTCGTTTTTTGTTGTTTGCAGCGTCACAGCGGTCGCTGCTCCAGTGATACAACCTGTGGGGTTCCTGCCCGAAGAACTTCAGGATCTCGACCTGGCGAATTTTTATCCTCTTTCGCAACATGTGCTCGATTCGCCATTCGCATACATGGACCCAGCGTCTCTGCATTCAGCGCAGTTGGGTTTATCTCAGCCTATATCAACAGTAACAGTTATGGACTACGCACCAGATATTCACATGAGGGAACTGGAAGCAAATTTTGGTCCTAAAGTTATAGTGCCGCTGGTAGACTCCAGACCTAGGGATGTACTTTTACAACCTCGCATATCGGCTGAAACATCACAGCTCTCGTCTGATGAAGTGTCGGTGGATGATGATGACGAGACAGATGTATCTATTGAGATAGAAACAACATCCGAAGTTATAATAGATGATGAATATTTGATTCCACAAGAAGAGGAACTCTTATCAGAACATGGATACAAACCATTATTTGTTTCTGGGTCATTTGAAACTCCTGATAACACTCTACATCACTTGTACTCGCCAAATTTCTTGACACCTGCCTTAGGCGGTAAATACCCTCTGCCTTCTGACTCGACACTAGGATCACATTCTCCTGGGAGCGCTCATCTAAGGCCTTTTCTAGGTAACACAGCGTTTCCCTTAGGACATTATGTGACGCCATATACAGTGGGTCCTACTCAAGCTGATGCACATCCTCTTTCTATTCCTCTACAACCAGGCCAGTCTTTATCAACACTTGGATTGTTAGGACAACCTCCTACTACTATTAACTTTCACACGCAGTTTCCCCCACAGCCTAAATATGACCCATCGTATCTCCCTATGTTTTCAGCCAATACTGTCGATTACTTTCAGACACCTCTTTCCCATTTTTCTGGAAATTCAAAATACCCTCTACTCTCTGCGCCCTATCAGTACACGAATTACGGTATTCCACCACAGCCTGTTGATTCACATACACTACAACCATCATATCCAACATACATGCCAACTTCATTTTCTGATGGTATGCACCTTCCTACCTTGACACCAGAAGGATATCAAGTGACATCAGTTGCATTTTCATCTCCACCATTCGAGGCATATCCTTTCACATCTAGTCCATATGCAGAGGATCCATCGTTGGCTGTCTCGTCTGTTCCCTCAATATTAGGTAATTATCAATTAGAACCACAAATCTCTTCTTCCAACTACTATCCTGGGAATTACTTTCAGTCTCCTTTTCCATTTTCTTCTGTAAACTCAAATAATCCTCTTTTAACTGCGACCTATCAGTTTACAGAGCACGATTTTCCAGCACAACAATATCCGCTACTGTCTTCTGTCGTTGATTCATATACACCAAAATTATCATATCAAGGACCGCTTTCAGATGGGGCGCATTACCTTACCATGGCACCAGAAGGAAATCAGATGACTAAGTTTGAATCTTTGCAACCTGCGGCTTATGTTGTAAAATCCGATACCTATCCAAAGCATCCAGCATCGGCTGTGACACCTGCTTCCCTAACATCAGGTAATTATCAATCGGAATCGCAAAGGTACTCTTCCAATAACTATCCTAGCGATTACTTTCAGTCTCCTATTCCATTTTCTTCTGTAAACTCAAATAATCCTCTTTCTTCTGCGGCCTATCAGTTTACAGACCACGATTTTCCATCAAAACAATACCCGCTACTGTCTTCTGTCGTTGATTCATATACACCAAAATTATCATATCAAGGACAGCTTTCAGATGGGGCGCATTACCTTACCATGGCACCAGAAGGAAATCAAATGACTACGTTTGAATCTCTGCAACCTGCGGCTAATGTTGTAAAATCCGAAACGTATCCAAAGCATCCAGCATCGGCTGTGACACCTGCTTCCCTAACATCAGGTAATTATCAATCAGAATCGCAAGGGTATTCTTCCAATCACTATCCTAGCGATTACTTTCAGTCTCCTATTCCATTTCCTTCTGTAAAGTCAAATAATCCTCTTCCTACTGCGGCCTATCAGTTTACAGACCACGATTTTCAGTCACAACAATATCCGCTACTGCCTTCTGTCGTTGATTCATATATACAAAAATTATCCTATCAAGGACAGCTTTCAGATGGGGCGCATTATCTTACCACGGCACCAGAAGGAAATAAAATGACTACGTTTGAATCTATGCCACCTGCGGCTTATGTTGTAAAATCCGATAAAAATCCAGAGCATCCATCATCGACTGTGACACCTGCTTCCCTAACATCAGGTAATTATCAATCAAAACCACAAGGGTATTCTTCCAATAACTATCCTAGCGATTACTTCCAGTTTCCTCTTTCATTTTCTTCTGTAAACTCAAATAATCCTGCGGCCTATCAATTTACAGAAGACGATTTTCCATCGCAACAATATCCACTACTGCCTTCTGCCGTTGATTATACACCGAACCGATCATATGAAGGCCCGCTTTCAGATGGGGTGCATTCTCTTACCAAGGCACCAGAAGGAAATCCAGTGTCTTCAGCTAAGTTTGAATCTCTACGATCAGCGGATTATCTTGTAAAATCCGATTCATATCCAGAGTATTCATCGCTGGCTTTGACATCTGGTTCTCCCATATCAGGTAATTATCAATCAGCACCGAAAGTCTCTTTTTACTATTACAATCCGCTACAGCCGCCCACATTTAATAGCACACATCGGTCGCGACGTGAGTCTACATATTCTAGATCTTCTAGATCTCTAGACGCCACTCTTTTCTCGCTTCCGGCCTTTCGTTTTGGAACGTGTTCTTCTATGCCAGTTCGACAAGACCAGTACTTTCCACCACCAATGGAGCCTTCATTTACATCCCCACAACCTATAGATTACCATGCTGATAAAGGTTTGCTTGGACACCACGAACCTACAAAAGGTGTCGATCTGGATTCATCTAGGGAAATTGCGCCTGCTTTTCAACCAGTGCCACCAGTCACATCAAATTATCCTAGAGATACCCTCCTATCACTTTCCCTTCATGAAAATAGTTTGCCACATCACTTTTTTAGTGGTAATTCGTTTGCAGCATACCCATTGTCGGATTTCACAACTGATGATAGCGTTTACTATCCGTTTGGCTATACCCTTCCTTCTACACTACCTGCAGTACCTCCACTACACTATACGGCAAACAACCCCCCACCAGCCCCTCTTACAGATCCATACTTTTTTCCTCAGGCTCTTGAAACATATTTACCTGTTCAGTATCTTATGGCTGATAACACATTTATAGCTGCTCCATACCCATACGACTACGACATTCCTTCTGTAGGATACCCCTTGTCAGACTTCACAAGTGATGATAGCATTTACTATCCACCTGACTATACTCTTTCTTCTGTGTCAACCGCAGTATCTCCTCTACGTTATGCTTCAGACTACCCCCTACCTCCTCCACTCACTGTACCATATTTTCTCCCTCATTTTCGAGAAGGATATTCACCTGTAGAATATTCAGTGACTGATAACCCATTTACAGCTGCTCCATACCCATATGACTACGACACACCCAGTTCAGGTCCAGTAAGTTATCCTGGAGATTACTTTGTACCACATCTGTACCCTGACAGCTTTCGGTATCCGTTCGATGGCACACTACCACCATCTTTCCCTGAAACACACTTTCTATCTCCGTTTCTTGAAAACCAAACGCCTGTAGAGCATATACTACCTGTTCACGCTACTGTGAATGCTGATACATACCCATCTGAGTACCACATTCCTTTTCTGCCAA
Source organism: Schistocerca piceifrons (assembly GCF_021461385.2). Lineage (NCBI taxonomy): Eukaryota > Metazoa > Arthropoda > Insecta > Orthoptera > Acrididae > Schistocerca > Schistocerca piceifrons. The sequence goes on along the minus strand of NC_060139.1, from coordinate 974,000,003 downwards.
CTGAATCATCTCAGTTAGGATATCCTGGAAACTACCTCCCACCACTTTCGTCTCTTGTAACCCATACTCCTACTTCTCTCTTCGATGAGTATGGGCCAAAAGAAAATCTACCAGGTGGTTATGCATCTACAAGTACTCTGCCACACATGACTGAAAATGAAATACTTCCTTATCCAGCAGGGGCATTTAATTCATTTGGGTATCAAGGAAGCTATTCTGAACAGCTCTTATCGCCAGCAGAAAATCTAATACAACCGTCTGTATTTACAGACTACCAGTTTCCGGTATTTCCATCCGCCGCAAGTTTACAAAACTTCAACTTTGCACCTGTTGAAAAGCCTCCACCTGAGACTCTTACTCCCTTTGACCAACCTGTACCTCTTACATTATATCCACCTACGTTTACCCCACCATTGCCACCTACATCAGATTTGCCACCAATTTTAAATGCACTGTACCCTCAAGATTTTTCAGGGGTAGGGGTAACTCCCCTATATTCTGACAGGCTTATGGCAAATCCTCCAACCTACCCCACAAGAAGCATATTGTTGTCTACAGATGACAGTAAACCGTGGACTGGACTTCCTTCCCCCTTTGGCCAATTTCTACCTCCGGCATCATATCCACCTATGTTAACCCCAGCACTGCCGCTTCCTCCATTTGGAGAAAACAGTTTCCCAACCCTTCTACCAAAAGAGTACTCGATACCTGTTGAGAATGATTACTTACACAACACGAGCCCTCAAGGAACTAATTCGATGCAGTTCCTTCCAGCAACGTTCCCTTCTCCATTCAGTGTTTCTCCTTTCTCATCTACACTACCTGAGCCATATTTAGGTCTGCTACCTCCTATATCAGATTTGCCACCAGTCTTAAATGCACTCTATCCTCAATATTTTTCATCGGCAGATCAAACTCCCCCATATTCTGAAAGGCTTATGGTAAATCCTCCAACCTACCCCGCAGAAAGTACGTTGTTATCAACAGATACAAAGATTTTATCAGACGAGAACTTATACACACCACCTTCTGAACCATGTACATCGGAAACTTACAATACAGGATGCCATTCATCACCACCTGTGGTACTGTTGTTGACTTGTGATGGTCCTTCTACAGTGTTGTCAGATGTAATGAGTTTACTTGGAAATCAAAGATCCTGGATTCTATACCACCCAGGAACTCAAGACTTACCGCTAAATACCCTTTTAGACTCTAATCCCAGGTCAGATTCCTTCCAAGAGCTACTGTTGAAGCCACTGGTAGATACTCCACCAGAAACTCTGGTATTCCCAAATGTACATTTAGATTGGAGCTCACCTCCTGAAATATCCAAGTTCTCCCAGTCATCGTCTGGATCTTATCCGTGGAATGACATTATCTAAGGTTTCAGCAACTACGTAAGTTGCTTGTAGCAGCCAAAATTTACTCTTAAAGGAGATACTATCTTAACCAGTCAAATTCACCATCAGAGCCTGGTCATTACGAAAAAGAAATCTGCATTATTTATCAGATCTAGTTTTCCAAACACTTCGTATTTTATTTAGAATATTAAATGCTGAATTACTGGGCTATCGTTTTTCTTCATGCACTTTGTAGTGTGTCTATATAATAACGAACGTTCGCAGTCTTAAGTTCTTTTAGAAGAGCCACAATCAAGAACGTTCTCAGATTCATTATTGGAGACACTTTGCTTCCCAATTACTCATATGTGTTTGATGTCAGAGTATGAATTTTCTGATTCTTCACACTGTCTTTAAAATATAATTTGCCGAACTATTAGGACATTGTTACTGTAGACGATACATAGACTACTTGTAGAAACCTACATTTTTCCAGATTTCCAAATTAGTGTTTCTCCATCAGGCTCATAAAGGCATAACAGTAACCAAATGCACAACTGGATCAGATGTCAGAACCTAAAACTTTCTACGCTTCCTTCTCTCTTCCAAGTGTTATCTGCTCAACAGAGAGATCAGTTCAAAAAATAGAAATAATCATTCTAGTATTCAAATATTTTCCATCTGTCTAAACTGTTTCAAAAAAGAATCAGATACTTTTCTTTAGTTTTTGTGAGCAATTCTCCTCGGACTCCAGTGTTCATAGGAATGAAACTGTTCTGTTGCGAAGAGAGCAAGAATTTCTCACTTTTTGCTACAATACTATGAGCTCCACGTAGAAACAAATGAGAAATACTGTACCTCTTCCCCAAGCAAAGTGTTTGCCAAGCTAGACGATTTTTAATCTGAGTTTGAAACGTCATAATGTCAAGAACGTTATTGTTCTAATGAAACTAGTAGTACTGGCTTAGGACGAAATAGCTCAATTCAGTACTTCACAATCCAGATAGATTCAGAGTGGTAATTGAGAATTGAAAGTTGCTATCACCAAAATTAGATATCACTAGATATTTGTGTTATCATCACTATCTTCAAACAGTTCTCAAGCGTTGTAACGTACTGAAAAGTCTAACAATCAGCTTAAGGGACTCATGAAGAGAATCAGATAAACATAGCGTAGTTAGAAACAAAAAGTGATTAACTTTACGATGTGTTTACTATCTCAACTGCTGTTGGTTGTACAATTTTTTTAATATAGATTACTGTACGAAATAATTACTGTCCATCACAAAAAATTATTAAAATGATTCACTTCCTCCAATATTGTTACTTTTCTCTCAGATTTACAATATTCTGAAGCGTTTAGAATGAATAAATATATTTACCTTTATCTTTTTGTTGACAAACCGAAACCCAAGATTCAAATTATTCCATCAATCCTATCAGTAATATTCAATGAAAAAGAACAGACTTTAAGACTCATGTAAAATTATGATGGCAATGGTGAGATTTCTATGTGTAGTGTATGGATTTCTTTGTTCTGTTGCTCTTTTTTCCGAATACGCCTATCATTCAGCTATCATGTTTAAATATTCAATGAAAAATATAACTGCTTAAACATATTTTACTAAATTTATTGACTCTCTTCAACTGTAACGTGATCCGGCCGTGAGAGAATGGGAGAGATAAGGAACTAAGTCTGTTTTCGGTTAAGTGTATTTCTTTGGAGAATAGAAGGCGGACACTGAACCAGTTACAGAAAGCAGAAGTTTCGAAGTTGTCGTCATTAAAGAGCTTGGAATTCGATCACTTCAGTTATAGAAGGGGTTGTCTTTGACCATAATTTTTTAAATCTTTGGATAGGGGAATGCATTCATTAAAAGATGTAGAGTTGATAGAATCTTGGCAGCTGACCATTTCTACCTCAAAACGGTCTTTCCGCTAAAAATGTGTATCTATTCACAAATCACATAATAAATTAAACAGTAGCAAAATATTACTATCTGGAATTTGCTGAGGTCATTTTGAGACTAGGTACTAGTGTCTGATGCATTAATTGTATAATTCATAAAGAAATTACTTCATGTTAACTTACACTTTGTAGCTCGATAACTGCTATTCAGATTCTTTTGTTTGTACACAAAGCGCGACTGTGCCATGCCAGTGTTTGGTACTGTGAATACTTTTCTTCTAACCCAAAAATATCTCATTGTTATTGTATAACTGGACACTGCTGTTTTCTAGTTGATGTAAGGAATTTCGGAAGCAAACTCACTATGAATGAAGTGTAACTAAATTATATAACAAAATATACCACTATTTTTAGAAAATTGTGTGTCACTTTATTTTAAAAATAACCTGAAACCGTATAACTCGATGCATAAAAAGATGGATTATGATGACAGAAGTATATTCATTGAAACAGTACATGAAAGACTGCTGCAAGTATATTTTGATAAGAGTGTGTATTGCACAATATTCTAGCAACACTTGCGCTCAACATCTGATTTGCTGAATTTGCGAAAAATTTCCCAAACGTTTACTTCTTCTGTGTGTTCATTTATAAGTGAAAAGTGGAACACGTAACTAAACGAAACCATCCAATAGAATTTTACTGGTGATGTGTAATTCAAGCCTACTGCTCAAAATTGTTGGCTGATTGAACATACTGTTAGGAGCATTACAATAAGCTTTGCAATGCATTACTGCCTTACGATGCCCCTTTTTAAGAATGAGTCAGAAGCCTAAAATGACAGCAGCATTTATTAATCCAAGTGAAGAAATAAAAATGACCTAAAAAATTCAGAGCTTAACCAAATTTGGTCACAATCATGGGAAATGGGAATGATTTGTAAATAAATTATTCGGTAAATTCTCATATTTTTAAGAAATTCAGTAATAAAATAAAAGAACTGTTCACTAGGGAAGATAATCTTAAAACAATAAAATAATTCTTGCCTGTAGCCTCTTTCTGCTCTTTCTGAGCAAACACAACTTTTACATCCAACTAATAACTTTGGATATAGCTTAGTCATAATAGATACAATCACATTATGACCGAATATTATATTCGTAAAGCATCTGACGCTTTCGATAATTTAATGTGAGAACCTAACTACAGTCAGTAGCATATGAAAACATATGGAAACAATCATGGTGGCTGCGATGTATATATTCAAAAACTTTTTTCATGATGCAGTTGTGTATAAATGCTGCAAAGCTTGTCTAGCTTAGAAACGTTATTTCGCCTACTTTTACTTTTACTATTTGCTCCATATAACTCTCATAAGCTATAATAATTAGAATATACTAGTATGATAATTGCACTTGACAGGGTGAACATTCCTTAACTATGTTAATGTGGGGCATGGTTTGTCATCAAGAAAACTTTTATTGGCTTGCAATGGTATACATAACCTCGCTTACTTTGTTCCTAATTCGTGAGGAACAGGTTACCGACTTACTGCTGTTCCTGTTCCTGCTGTGCTTCATGATCCGCAGTTTTATAGGAACTATAAGCAGAATTAATGCTCTTTGCAGTTGACTTGAGGCTAGTTGTCCAGAAAATTTGAGAAGCATGCACAGTAGAAATAGTAAATGATATTTCTTTGTAATAATTAAATAATATTGGTTTATCATTAAACTATGAAAAGATAGTGTTCGTGAACCTGTTTTCTAGTCTGAAAATTTACTCCACCTTTGATGAATATAGTTCACTTGCAAAAAATAATAATGAAAATGGAAATTTCTAAAGCTTTTAGCTAAATTTCTAAATTCTTTAAAGTGACATCTTATGAAACGTACACATGGAAAAAGCAAATTGCGATGTAGCTATAACATTTCTTGTATTAGAATAACAGTAATCTTTTAACATGTAGAAATCAGTAATTAAACTTATTTTGGACCAGTTAATTCATTTATGTTCCGAATGACTACATTTTTATATAACTTTTCACGCACACAGAAACTAAACGAAAGGAATTAATCGGAATGGTGGATAGGGTTAAACATGTACAAATTTTGGGCGTCACTTTAGGAAAATGAAGATATTAATTGTAGTTTTAGAGCAGCCTTCTTCACCAATGCAAATAACTGTCAACAGTTCAATTTAGTTTCAGAGTTACAGAGATATTAGGAAAAGCGATACTAGAAGCGAATGTTAGTTCCATTATCCTCTAAACAGTATCCCTGCGACACAGGGATCCATGCAGTACAGAGATGCAGACCCATTTGACAATCACTTATACAGATAGAAAATAGCTGACACCAGAAAAGTTTCCAAATAACAATTAAAGATATTTTCCCCCCTAACAACTGCTTGTGTGCTGCAGATCAATTGAAGTAAGTAATCACAAACCTATAAATGGTAAGAGCTGCACCTGTGTAATTAGTGAGTCAGGGAAATGCTAAACTGGGAGCTCCTAATTAGATGTAACTAGAGATGATAGCACCCAACCAGGTATATCAGGAATCAAGATGTGCAGACCCAGGAACGTTAGTCTCCATTGGGTAGCCACCTTGAAGGAGCGCCTTTTGGGGGATAAATATGGATGGTCTGCTTACCAACCCACACAGAAAATACTGTATGAGAGGTAATTACTATCCTAACTGGATTTAATAGATTTAGAGGAAGGTTTCGCCTCAGCTTGAACAAACTGTGCATAAAATGTCTTTCAAAAACAAGACATTGATTCAACCTGTACAGAAAGAATCTGTATATCAATACTGGAGCTTCCATTAGACATCGTCAGGGTTTCCCGACAGTGAATAATCACCAAATATGTTCTCAAAGATACTAGAGGTAGTTCCCAGATCCTTAAACTGGAACTTACAGCAATGAAACATGGACTTAAAATGGATAACCATTAATAAATTAAGAGATTTTAAGTTAGAAATAGTAACGTCTTGTTGGTATTTACTGGGAAGAACAAAATAAAACGAACATATCGAACAAGAAACAGGCTGAAATAGGAGATATTATTATGACTGTAAATGAATTTGAAACAGAGGTGGCGAACTAGGCGAACGAGTGATAAAAGGAGATAAGAAAAAAATGACGTAATGCAATTACTATGACTTAATACAGCGCCGATGGGTAACGTTACTGAACATAGAAGGGCTACAGTTAAACTTTCCATCGCGATTACTTCATGCGATGTCTGCTTTTATGACACCAGGGTGTTAATCCTCAAGGAATGTGTGACGGAATTTTATCAGTTTACGGCTTAATACTCCCCCTAACTCTGTGTTTTCACTATACGTTCATAACTAATTGCAATGAACAAGGTTAAACAACTGTCAAAATAAATTAATATATCATTTGTTTAACATAGTTGTTCCTGCTGATTTGAGTAATTGTTTTTCACTAAGTTACGTCATGACAAATGAAAAATATACCTATATTCAGCCCATGACGATCGAGCCCATATCGATTTGAACAGTATTGTACTGGACACTGTCTAATAACGTTAATGTAATTGCCCATCAGAAGCGGGATGTGCAGAAATAAGTTCAATGAGATACTGGAAGATGGTGACCTGTGCTAGTCCTCTCTGTTGAGGATCCGTGGTGCGAACACCCTGATCAGTTGGTCCGACAGATACGCGATTGGGTTTTAATCCGGGCAGTTCGGTGGCCAGAAAAAGACGGTAAACTTAACTTGGTGCTCTTCAAACCGCGTATACATGGTGAGGCAGCTAAGTCATAACACCCCTTGTATCTCCCCAATCGTAAGAGATACAAAGATGCCGTTTGGACAGTGAACTGCAGGGACAGGGGCTACGTTTTATGTTTGTGCTAGTTTTTATTACAGAGATATGAGGCCATCTTTGGTTTTTTAAATGGAACCTTATGTTAAATTTTAGCGGAACATGATGGGCTTAAAAAGACGGTTTCAAATAGTGTATATCATAATATTTAGGCTAATAGTTTTTGAGACACAGGTATGTTCTCGTATCCTGTTCGTCCTCCGAAGCGGCATTGTCCAATGCGACCTTCCCTGTTGTGCAGAGTACATGATAAACGTCGCGAATCCGTCTTTACACAAACACGCCCATTTACCCGACAATAGTAATACATACTGCGATATTTTGCTCATAAATTAACTGATGATGTCGCGCAAATATTATTTAGTTATTTGACAGCTGTGACACCAAAATAGTAGACAACGTACAGTATTAAAATACCACAAGATATTAATACATTTTAAGAAACAGAAATACAAATGTAAATGAGGAGGCCCTTATTGGTCACAATTATTACGTATGTATTTGTTTTTTATTTGAAAATATTTACTATTGATCACAATGCGAAGCAAATACAGACAAAGATGCAAAATACATACTGTACACGATACAAAACTTTACTGAAACATGTGATCAAAGTACTTCCCCTGTGCTGCAATACACATTTGTATTCACCATTTGAATGATTTGTGGCCGGCCGAAGTGGCCGTGCGGTTAAAGACGCTGTAGTCTGGAACCGCAAGACCGCTACGGTCGCAGGTTCGAATCCTGCCTCGGGCATGGATGTTTGTGATGTCCTTAGGTTAGTTAGGTTTAACTAGTTCTACGTTCTAGGGGACTAATGACCTCAGCAGTTGAGTCCCATAGTGCTCAGAGCCATTTGAACCATTTTTGAATGATTTGTGAACGACTGCGAGGGTGTCACGTGAGATATCAGCACACGATTCGATGATACGTTGCTTCATATCGTCTGGCGTAGTTGGTATTTGAGCACACTCTTTATGTTTGATTGCTCCCCACAGAAAAAAATCAAGAGGGCTCAAATCAGGAGACCGGGCTGGCCACTTCACTTCAGCACGTCGTCCTATCCACCAATCCGGGGACTTTTCATTTAACATCTCTGTAACCACACAGGAAGAGTGACAGCCGTCATGTTGGAACCACATGCACTGACGCGTAGTTAGTGGTTCCTCTTGCAGCAAAATGCGCAGAACGTTTCACAGGAACTGTGCATAGTTATTGCCATTTAGTATATCCGGAATGACGTACGACCCCACAATGACATTTCCGACGATGCCGCACCACACGATAACACTCCACGGTTGATGATGCTGTACCTGTCGAAGCCAATGAGTGATCTCTATTGACCTGTAATGCGTATTATGCAAATTCCCATTACCGTGGTTGGTGAAAGTCGCTTCATTAGTAAAAAGCAACCGTTGACAAAACGTTGGATCATCTTATAGGCGCAGCAGAGCAAACCAGCAAAATGTCTGGTGCCGTTCTAAACCCACACCGGAGAGTGCTTGATGTAATGAGAGGTGAAATGGGTGAAATCTATGCGGGTGCAATACGCGTAGAACACTTCTCTGACTTATACCACATTCCGAGGCGGTACGTCGCGACGAAACAGTAGGGTCGTTATGCGCCTACGCTAGAAAGCCCTCTTCATGTACCTCGCCACTTGCAGTTTTCTACCTTGTCCTCTATATGGCGTTCCATGATTCCGATTCAAGTAGTTCTTGCAAATACGTGCAAGAAGCTGGGGCGTAGGACGCCCACGATCAGGATACAGCTTTATTGCTCTAACAGTATTTCTTCTGCTTTCACCATAACCTAGAAGCATATCTAACTTTTCTTCTTTTTCTTTTTAAAATTCAGTCTTGGTCACACCACGTATGTTACAAGAACATAGGTGACCGGTTTCAGGTCATATCACATGACCATCATCAGACCCATGGCATCATTCGAAGATGGTAGGTGGAGCACTCTTCTCAGCTGCTGTGATGTGTGTGGAATCATAACATTCTTAGCATGTGTAGGCGGTAGCGACAACTCATTTTACAACACAATATATGTGTTAAACAGACTTTCTTGTTGACAAATTTAAACGTTCACGTCTCGATCCTTTACCATGACCTTTAGTTTGCAACATTTCTACGATACTGGTGATGAGATCTTACAAGATTTATCTCATAGGAACACAGGGCTTTAATTTACCTAAAAAGCACACACAAGTGGTGTTAAAACAGCATACAACAGTCAAACATCTATTTCTTAGACCCTGTACTGGGAGGAGCCTTTGACATTTTAGTAACACATATTACTAGAGTTATGGTTTTAGCAGTATTTTCCTCTCTAGCCTCATTCAGGGTTTTCAGAAAAATTCTACCATTAAAACATGCAGCCAAGTTGAGTCTCCACAGAAAGACACAAAAATGTGATGACGACATATGCTTTAAAATTGACTTTCGTTGTGAATCAGAGCAATTAATAAGTTTGATTACTTTGTGTGAAGACTGTATGCAGTGATTTTTTTACTGTGTGTTTAATGGTGAACGCGTGTGTATAGCGTATGCTACCGCAACTGGTGCTGTTAATAATACATCGGAGGGTCGCATAAGGCTACACACTCCATATACGCTACAACTTATCACTGGCAAGTATTATTATTTTTGATACTCTTAAGGTTTTATGTGTTCAGGTGCACGATAGATATATCAGGTATATATAAGATACAATTGTTGTACATTCTAACAATACCACCACTTGCAAAGTAGGTTATAAACCAGATTAATAATGTTGTTCATATTCACTTTGTCAGGCAACAACAAAGTTATTGACTGTGGATGGTATCGTCAGAATCGAAATAATGAAGTCACTGTAAAAAAAGTCATTAATTTTGGCACTTATCTTGAATGGATTCCCAAGTAGATTTCGTCGAAGTTGTTATGGCTCATCTCGTTGATTCTAGGGTGATTCCACTTGACAGCTAGAAGGTCCAGGTCTGTATTTTAGCAATATTTGAAGATTTAACAAATGCGTTTTTCAGGAAATTCTTAGTGATCAAACAATATCAGAACAATGGTATGGTAGAAATAATTTTTGACTTGGTGTTCACGATCCACATTTTTATTAAACTTCTTGTAAATTCACTTATACTTGTCCTTAATTGTCACATCATCAAGAAAACAGTTTTGTATCAATCTTCATATATTTAATTTCCACTTCAACCACACACAACACTTGACTGTTCTTTTACAAAGCGAAATAACAACTTAACTTCTGCAAATTGAAACAAAGACTGCCCTGTGCGCATTCGCACCAAAACGGTTACAAGTGTGTCAAAGATTATGACAGTCTCACAGAAATGAACACACACACAAGAACCACATTACTGTAATATATCGATACATCGGAGTACCTACACATTAATAAAATCAAATGTGAATATTGTCACAAAAGTATGTCTGTTACTTCGCAAAAAAGTAGTACGATACTACTGGTATCGAGAACTGGGGTTGGAGTGCCGTAATAGTCACCTAAATGAAGAACCATTACAACCTTATACCAGACATGTGTTTCTGGCCACACCATATGGCCGGCAATGCAGACTTGTTTCTGAGCGTGAAAGTGTGTGTACGTTTGTGTCCTGTGTGTATCCTAGTGCTGTTGCTAATAAATCGTAAGATCAGATAAGGCTACACATACCATATTCACTACAACCTCTTAGCACAGGCGAGTATTATTGTTTTTGAGATTGTTAAGGCTTTCTACATTCGAGTGCCCGATGAATAGATCACTTTGGAGTGACTATACAGACGTTAAATAAATTAGTAACTGCTCAGTGTGAAGCACCTAAACCTTTTATTCTCAGAAATATCGCAGGGTCGAAGTGGAATGTCCTTCACATGAATAGTAGTTTATACTTTCGTAGGTTCGTGTGTAGGAAAACCTTTTGCGTGGTTAGCTCATTGTTGTTTGAAAGCCGAGCACTTCCTTAACTGCAAAAATGTCGCCACTTGAACAAAAGATAGCCGTAAATCGGCGACCACAAGAATATGTCTTTGCCAAATAAATGAAATAAACTTGACTTTAGTCTTCTTTTTTAAAAAAAATTAATGGTAACCTATTCCCCTTCTGCTTTCCACCACGTAATATTAGAGTAACTTGAGAAAGAATGTACTGTCTTACAAATGGCGGCCAACAACACTAACGAGGACTCGCGTTGTGGTGCACATTATTAATCTCGGAAAACCCAAACCAACATGGCCGGACGCTGGTTTGAACCGTCGTCCACCCCAATGCGAGTCCAGTGTGTTAGCCACTCTGCCACCTCTCTCAGTCTGAAATAAGCGGTTTAGTTATAACATATATTCACCAGAAATAGTTACATTCGTCTGCATTCAAGTCTGCTCGTAGAAGAATTCGAACCAGACTAAAATAATTATAAAAATCTATTTCTGCTGTTCTCGATGTTCACAGTCTTTTTATTACAAAGACACAGATTATGAAGAAATATCGATACTGCTTTTGATGCACATCATTGTGAGGTAACTAATACTTTTACGTACCGGTACTCTTTTGTGCTCAGAATAGCAGTTCGTTTTAACAACTCTTATCGTGCATAGATAGATTTTTCTCGTTCCCATAGTACCAGTCAGTATAGTGGAACGATACTGAATGGCAAGCTCTCAGTTGTTGCTACACATAGATACAAGAGAGCTCTGTAAGCATTAATAATCTCACAAATGCAGCAAACTTTTACATAAACTGAATATGAAATGTAGAACTATCAGTCATTTTCCACTAACGGGAAATGGTCATGGCACATGTGCATACACATCTGTCTCATGTGTTACAATTAGCTATCCACGTGTGCGATTGTTTTACATTAAAAAGGGTTAGTGTTTAAATTCTGATCAAGTATACATAAGAGTAATACTTTTTAATATAAAACAGGTGCACATGTGGGTCGCTAATTGTAATATCAAATAGGCACTTACACACAGGCGCCATGCAATGTTCATTTTCCATTACTGGAAAAGTACTGTACTGAACTGCCAATCACTGCATACTAAGGCTGTCTTTTAGCTACAGCATTATAGAAACTCGTGTCAACAGTGGAGACAGTTTAACAGTTTTTACTTCCGTAAAGTCACATGTAACTTCCCGCAAAATTTGGTCAAGTCAGATTTTTAAGAAGCTTTCACAGTTTTACTCCCCTTGCATCAAGCTTCAGTAATGACCTCTGGTACCAACATGACACGTGTTCCTCCAGTAACCCTGACAATATTCATGGCGTGAATCGTGCAGAATGAAATTATTATTGTTATTGTTATAATTATTATTACAAGAGATAAATAAGAGCTTTTTGGTACTTGCAATCTTGCTTCACGCCACCAATATCCTGTAACACAGAACAAAAGGATCAACAGTAGCACAGTCAGTAAACATTTTGGTATTTATTTCAACTAGTGACGACGAGATATATTAATGAGGGTATGGCAAGTGATGTATCCATGCCTTTCACTTTGGTTGGGAAATTCTTTCAGCTTTAAATTAAAATGTGCGATTGCTGTACTACTGTTCTCACACAAATTGCTTCTCCCCAACCGCACTTCTTAATGTAAAACTGAAATGCGAGCGGTAGTTGTGGATATTTAACTCACCATACTGTGATCTATCCACTTCACTTTGCCTGTCATCTAGCAAATCACTAATTTCTTCAGTTATTGACCTGTTTTACATTTTTATTATACTAAAAGAAATGAAATTTAATTAAGTGATCCTAGTGTTGACAAAGACTAACATTATTAACATACTAACTGCAGATCAGCTCAAATTTTACACAGTGCAATTAAATCTATAAAAACATCGGGAAAAGGAAATTAGGGCAAATAAGTGTTTCACAAATTCTGTCACTGTTTAAATACGTGCTTCTACATTTTTAAAGATGATGTCACTGCTAAAGGTTCTTCTGAAGGTTCGACAATCTTACAATATGTTCCACACTTCTAAGTGCCTCTAAATTTTTTATTTGCGTCATTGTCACAATTGTAAGTGAGATTTGTAATATTCAGACGTCTCTCTCTTGCTTCTTGAAACTGAGATACAGAAGCTGATCCATCATAAATGTTATGCTCTTCATTCATTGCATCATCGCTACTGATATCCTGTAATTCGTGTATTACAGAATGAATTTTTGCAATGCAGCACGAATCATATGTCTCATCTAGATAAATTAATGGGCTTTTTCTGTATTTCTCATATATTATGTCAGTACCCCATTCAGGATACAAAATGAAGACAGGACAAAAACATATTTACATTTACATTTGTGCTTTTGATCATCTTCGCACGTATAACTTGGTACTGAAGATTACAGTACAGCTAACACCTTTTGAAGTGTCTCCTGTCGCAGAAAACGTACCCTCTCTTATCACTGAAACTTTCTCTATACTAAGAGGTCATTCTGCAGGACAAAATCGCCTCCACACATTTGTTATAAATTCCTGTATCTTTCTACACACATTTGTTATAAATTCCTGTATCTTTCTACACAAAATTGCAGGTAGAACTCATTGTTCTTTTTAACACTAGAATTCATTTGGCAATACTTTTTCGTGAGGCTACTAGTCACTAATACATTAACAACTTCTCTTAATGTTTTGTCTATGTCACAGATCGGAAAAGACTTTTTAACCTACTTCTGTTTCAGTGTCATTTGCGGTTCTAATATTGACAAAGATGTCAGTGTTTTGAAAATCTCTCACCCACTTCTCAGCAACTGAAAACATTTGATTTTTAAAACAAGGATTGCCTTGGAGATCCTACAAAAAACGTCATGCATCTGTAACATTTCTACAATCAATCGAATTCTTCCTCAGATGTAGAGTCTGCAACACAATGCTACAACTCCAGAAATAACTCCTTATCAGTCCCTAAAGTTAGATTCAACCCGTCCTTAAACCATCGCCACCAAGACTGTTCCCTGTGAAATGAACAGGAGTACACTTTTCAAAATGGAAACTTTTCTTTAATTTCTGCTATCTCAGACTCAGAGAAATCAGTAACCTATTAGGTTAGGTTGAAGTCCATGTTCCACCTCTTGAAAACATGTAGAGCTTCAGGAATTGACCTTGTGTCTTCTGCCTGAATAAAGAAAAAACCTACCACTAAACAGCACCTTTCTGTTTTTGCTATCACAAAGAATGAGGGAAGGTGATTTTATTGTTTTGTTTTGTAGGCTGCATCAGGCAAACATACTTTTTTCGAAATAAACTTTCGCCATGCGCTCCAGTAACAAAAAAGCAGAGGCTGTATTTCCCCTCTGACATTTGATGAAGTCCTGAAAAAAAATGTTGTCGCCTCTAGATTATTTTCACCACTCATTAATCTGCATTTTCTATTCATCTTGATCAAACACACTATTCTTCAATTTCCAAGGGCACTGTGGAAATGTCTGTAAGTTGATAGATGTGTGAGGCAAAACATAGAGCTGATATTATATGTCTTGTCTGGTCCAGAGAAGGTTCTGTTGACAAACTTTTCAAGGTGTAATTATATTACTCACACAGATGTACTTCCATTTTTAACAACTTTCGCTATTCCTTCAGCTAAAGAAGGGTGTATAGATTTTACACTTCCCAGACTATGGTTTTGCTGGTGTGGTGGTGATGCCCTCACATAAAAGCGAAGAAAACTTTTGGGTTTATCGGTCATCTCCAAAGCCTGTGAAAGACCTTCAATGCAAAACTAATTACAATTAATAAGAGATATAAAATATTAAGTATAAAGAGTTAGCGAAGCAGTAGACTGTTTCTAGAACAAATGATATAAAAACATCCAACTACAGCACAGAAAACACTTACTTTTTTTAATTTCACGATCGATCATTTATTGACTGAACTGAATAGTTTGGATACATTTTTATGTATGTAATTGAAAAAGTTGCAGGGCAATCTCCCTTCTTGTTATCTATGATTAACAATCATAAAACAGTAGGAAAGACAAAATGCATACTATGAAACATAACATAACAAGAAGAGAACACCAAAAAATTCAAACTGTGACATCACGCCCAAATGTGCTACTGAATAACAGAAAAAAATAATGATAATCATGAAAAGATACGAAGATGAATTTCAAAAGGTAGATGCTCCTGTTTTAAATGATACAACTTGCACATGACCACTTCATTACTCATGGCATAGATTTCTGGACTAATGTACAGGTGGTAGAACCTCTTTCAAACTATGAAGTAGGGGTACACAAAAAAGGATTGATCTTTTTTAAACTGCTCAGAGTGAGGATTTGAATGATAATGCCTACATCAATCAGAATCTGAAGTTAACTTTTAAAGTGCTACAGTCCGTAAGCCTTAAAGCTGACTTCCACTGTTTTTACTTAATAACACTTAATTTCACATAATCATCATTACATGCACTTCTATAAGTGTTTTACACTGTACTTCACAAAACTTCTTTACAATTTAAACAAAAAGCTTGGTGAGGTTTTTGCTATGCCTGTCAAGTTTTGAGAAGTGCAGTGTCTGTGCTTAAAAGCTAGTGAAAATTTACCATAAAAATATTTGGCACCTCATTTGGACTACACTGATGAAGTTAAAATATGAAATGTGAATATGTGTAATGCTCATGGATCAGCACACAGGTATGATATTGGAATGCAATGAAGTTTCAAAATTTAATGTAAAATCTCTGTAATAATCACAAAACCAAATAATTGCTGTAGAAAAATTTTATATACTAATATGAGACCAAATCCCATCAACAGTAAAAGGAAATGTAAGTGAGATGCCAAATTCACACGCTGCCCACAGGAAACGGGTATAACAAACTTCCAAAAGGAAACCAAAAATCGAACTGACATTATTGTCACAAGCAAAGTTCTATAACCTCTTAGAGACGACCAAAATATTATCAATCTAACTAGTGATTCAAGATAATATTTACGTCTGTTCAATTGAATAGTGCCAAGTTGTGCAACAAACAATTGGTTTAAACCAACAAATGTTGAAATTTTTGCCATAAATGATTGTGTTTTTCATGTACCAGAATATGGACATTGGAGGCATCTGCTATTAAAGGCTGTCCGGGGTGGCCGAGCGCTTCTAGGCGCTTCAGTCCGGAACCACGCGACTGCTACAGTCGCAGGTTCGAATACTGCCTCGGGCATGGATGTGTGTGATGTCCTTAGGTTAGTTAGCTTCAAGTAGTTCTAAGTTCTAGGGGACTGATGACCTCAGACGTTAAGTCCCATAGTACTCAAAGCCATTTGTACCATTTTTTGCTATTAAAAATGAAGTGACGAAAAAAAATTATAGCTGATTATCGGTCGCGATTAGGCATGTACGAGCAACAGAAGTGTAGGGCAACTGATGATTTCTCTCTCTGTCTCTCTCTCTCTCTCTCTTTATAAAAAAAAAACATGCACACGCATGTGACTTTGAAAGAGTTCTATCGTACACTGAGGCAAACAAGCTGAGTTGGTATGGTGTTATGTAACAACAAATCAAGAATAATTTTCGTAATAGAGAGATGTGGAGCAGGAATTCGGATATTGCACCCAGTTTCTGGATAAAGTCGGATGAAATGAAGGGAGGAGGGGGACAGATTTTGTGAAAGTTGGAACTGAAGAAGTAAATGACAAAACTAAAAGTATGGGTAACCTTTCCCCCTCATCACCCCAGCGAAAACCCTATTTGTAGGGGGAGCTGACAAGGTTTCTGAAGGATAAATTGGCAGACTGTAGAGAACACACTCTTTGGGCTGCTTGTCTCACCCCCTGAAAAATAATATCCATCATTTTATGATTTTTAATGCATGGAATCTGATAAAACTCCTGACATCGCTCTTCGTGTACATTACCACTGTACACTATTAAGTCAAATTACTGTTACACCTCTCTAAACACCAATGGTCTTGATAATAAAGTATATTAAGAGGTACTGACTCTCTGTTTGTTATGGGTTTCCTTCTTGAATTCTAACAAATATAATTGCATAGAATTATTGTGAATCAACCAAGTCCAGTAAAAACAGTTAGATGTCCATTGTCAATTGAAGCTTTCAAATATGACTCAAGGGGCTTTAACAGTTCATGATTAGGCTCCAGTTGTGAATTCTGAAGAACCATTTCTTGTAAACTACCACACTGGAATTTTTAGCTGTGTTACTGTGTTTTTTGAAAAATGATTATGAATTAAAGATGGGTCCACCTTTTTGCAAGTATGCAATTATTGTTTCACTTTAATACCCAAAGATTCATCACCACATTTGTACCATTCTCAGTGGTTGATTTCTTTTATTTTATTTTTATTTACTTTATGCGTGTGTCCTGTGTCAACCAACCGAAATCAACCATATGTTTAAATTAATACACTTGTATTCAGACCCCTGGCCACTTTTGGTTGGTGAACACAAGACACTCACACTAAGTAAATGAAAGGAAAGTAAAAACATTTGTGTATTAAGGCAAAACAACAATAGAGTGCTTGCAAAAAGGTAGGCCCATCTTTATTGTGATCTGGACATCATGAAGGCCCAAAAACTGGAAATTTTGGTTTTCACTGAACAAAATTCTGTGTTACAAAAATATATACTTTGTGGATAGTACTTCATTATTTTCATGTTCAAATACATTTCTAAACCAGATGCAGCACATGTCTGTATTAGGTCGGTTGCTAGATATGGTTTGCGACACGCTCACTACCTTGGTGATAGGGACTTTAAAACCTTCAAGTGCTGATGTTGCTAAACCATATGGTGAAACTGGAAAAAATATAATTTATACGACATCTACAGACGAGAATGGGAGAAAGATTTTGGAAACTCTGCAAGTACATGACAGGAACTGGTAGACAAGGCAGGCTCAGCGAATCAGAAATCAGAAACCTCAGAGGGGTGGAAATCTATTCTGAATAGCAAGTCGCAAGACATCGCAGATATGCTCAGTAATGTTCATGTCTGAGGAGTTTAATCTAGCCATCATGAGGGAACAATGACAATGTCAATGAGATGAGAAAAGCAATTTGGGCGTTTCTGGTTCACAGAACATCTGCAGGATGGTCTCTGCCCAAAAGGAAACACTTCATGGTGCTAGTGTAACAAGTGTGAAGCATATTGACAAAAACCTACACATCCACTCCCCACATCAGAAACGGTGATGACAGAACTAAAGGAGATGTATAGAGATGTTTCAGGTTTTAAAATTCTGAAAATATGCTTACATGACAAAACACAGCATCCAAATTAAAGCTTCAATAGTTTCATTTGGGAATTCTTGCCACAAACAGTGTTTTTGGCATGTCATCTCTTCAGAATGGTGTGATGAATATCATAATATGTTTGAAAGATGGAGTAAGAAGCATATTAACAACCATGATCAGACTATGCATCAAAAATGGGGCAACATGCAAAGTCGGATGCTACAAGAGGAGATTCAATGTATTGCTCAAGCTAAAAAAGCTGCTGAAAGCAGGACAATGGAGCCCACAATAAAAAATAAAAGGAAGAACACTGAATAATATGAAAAGGACACACAAAATCAACAAGATTATGGAGTTGGAATGTTTTGACCTGTTATCATTGAGAACAATATGGCACATTATAGTTTCAATTTCCCATGGAAAATGTTTTTGCATACTTAGGTTTTATTTTGTCATCCACTATTAAAGATACAAAAAGTAAATTCTGAATGAATAATAATATAGTGCTTGCCTACGGAGTGCACCATATTATACAACAATGTATTAAATATTTTATGCTGGAGAATGTCTTATGTTCTCAAATTAAATGGAGAAAAGTTTTAAAAACTTTTTAAAAAATACAAAACAACAAATCGTAAATATTTCTGGTTTACTGTTTCAACAAGTTAATCATTGAAAGAATAACATTTGCTTTGATCTTTATTTTGGATACTGTGGGAAGTACAGTGTGTTTAAAAGATAAATTAACACTTAATTCAGTACATAAGATAAACATCAGTTTCACTCCATTGCGTAATTTCACAGTGTTTAAATTTATGTGAGAGAGAGCTCATAATAAGTTTCATGATACACACCAGGAGGCTTTCCCTATAATATTTGGGGCCCAACGTGATTTCTTGGTACCTGGAACATTACACTGAAAACGGACATCCTATTAATGGTATCTCAACGGTACCCAGGAAATGCTGAAAGAAGATTCGTAGATTAACTTTCTTAGGAAAGTTAGCAGAAAATGCCACAGCATTTATTTGAATTACATAATATAAAATGAGACATTTATTTACTTACTGGTGGTAGAATCTGACGATTTTTGGCGATGATGGCTGTTCCTAGCTGAGTATGGATGACCTGTGCGCTTAAGGTTATTCAAAAGCCTTTTCATTTCTTCCTCGGAATCACAGAAACCACAGTACTATCCGTCATTACTGACGACGAAATCTTTCAGGCTATCCTTAAGCATCTACTCAAAGGCTTTCGCATTTCGGCTAAAACGACACAGAAACCACAATATTTTCCGTCTTCGCTGATAGGGAAATCTTTCAGACTGTACTTAAGCATCTGTTCGAGGACTTTCGCACAGGTTGAAAACGACGCACATGCCAGCAACACAAGACAATGAAAGCACACAAACAATGTTCACAAACAATGTGTATTCAAGAGTCACACAACAGTCGATGGGTGTTTAGATACACGAAGCACACGACGGTCGACAGGGCTACTCATGAAGCTCATGATGACGCGTACCTACGTTACTATGACCTAGGTTTGCCAGAGCGTGAGGCGAATGTTACCCACCAGGTGCTTGCTGCATATGCCCACACGCCACTACGTTCGCTGAATGGTCGTTGAGGAGCTTCCTGGTTCATCTGGGCGGTCAGTTTCTCAACAGTTGCGCTTCTCTCATACACATCTCTGCAGTTGCTGTTGGCCCCTGTCATCTGTGATCTTTGGTGCACCGCAACTGCCTCGGCACCGATTTTGGTAGCGATATTTTTTCATGCATGGCACACTTTAGGCGCAGTGAACCTTTTACGAACTTAGCCCGTATACCGATGACCATGACGTTTTGTGAGTCAGATAAATGGCTCCGTTTCCCCATTACGACAACGACTGCAGAGTTCTCCACACCCCTGCGTCACACTTTATATAGTCCCCATTGCTAATGATCCCACCTGCCATTTGTGGGAGGCTATTGCAGACTGACATTGAAAGTAGGTGATGGTCACCCTATTTTATCACAAGGTTTTGACTTTGTCCTTGTCGCCAGGCATGTGCGACGGCAGTGTAGTATGATATACGCACTCTCATTACAAATGTTTCTTAATTCAAAGTGTAAACTTACGGCTGACATTAACAGAACACATTTAAAATGCCTAATTTAGATAATGCAATTATGCTAATGTTTTTGCCTTTGACTATGTGCAGTTGTAACTTTACGCACAGTTTGAATTGAGGGGAGAACTGAAGAGGCTAAGGATTTGTAAGAGGCATTAATAGTCACCGAGTTACACGGTTGCAATTTCTTGGGGAACAGTTGCCCCTGAGGATGGGACTCGTAGAGAATAAATCGATCCCGCATCACAGCAGGACTTAGTTTTTACACTTCCTAACACACAACTCAACAAATGCCGACATTTTGGTTACACAGAATGGGCTTTGGACCATCGAGACTGAACAGTTCAAATTTCTAGGAGTTCATATAGTATGCAACCGTGGAAAGCCTATGTTCAGGATTTTGCTCAAAAACTAAATGCTGCTTTATTTACCATTGGAACAATATATGAAATACACTGAAGAGCCAAAGAAACTGATACACCTGCCTAATATCGTACAGGACCCACGCGAGCACGGGGAAGTGCCGCAACACGACGTGGCATGGACTCGACAAATGTCTGAAGTAGTGCTGTAGGGAATTGACACCATGAATATTGCGGGGCAGTCCATAAATCCGTAAGAGGGTTGGAGATCTCTTCTGTATAGCACGTCACAAGACATCGCAGATATGCTCAGTAATGTTCATGTCTGAGGAGTTTGGTGGCCACCGGAAGTGTTTAAACTCAGAAGAGTGTTCCCGGAACCACTCTATAACAATTCTGCACATGTGGGGTGTCGCATTGCCCTGCTGGAATGCCCAAGTCCGTCGGAACGAACAATGAACATGAATGGATCGAGGTGATCTGACAGGATGCTTATGTACCTGTCTCCTGCCAGAGTCGTAGCTAGACGTATCAGGAGTCCCATATCACTCCAGCTGCACACGCTCTACACCATTACAGAGCTTCCATTAGTTTGAGCAGTCCCCTGCTGACATGTATGGTTCATGGACTCATGAAGTTTTCTCCCTACCCGTACACGTCCATATCCCCGATCCAATTTGAAACGAGACTCGTCCGACCAGACAACACATTTTCAGTCATCAACGTCGGTGTTGACGGCCCCAGGCGAGGAGTAAAGCTTTGTGTCATGCAGTTTTACCTGATTCCTGGTATTCACGGTACGCTCGTAATATGGTCATAAGGGAAACTTCCCACTTCATAGCTACATCTGAGATGCTGTGTCTCAACGGTCGTGCGCCGTCTATAACACCATGGTCAAACTAATCTGCCACTTGTGATGTTACAAAATAAAAGTGATGTTGTTATTCAATGGAAAGTTGGAAATTGAGATTTAGCTTACTGTTTTATCAATCACAATTGGCATAAGAATCATGGATTGACCATTGTCATAAAATATTGCATTATGAGATGTGAATAGTTTTTACTTGCATTTGCGCGTGGCTTGAGGCAGTCACAACTAGCGTGCTATTGATTAAGAAATCGCGTTATCGTCTTTCTAATTACTTCATGATCGTAGATACGATCATACCCGGTTGTGAAGTTATTGTTATGACAAAACAATTTCCTAAGGGACCAGAAAGTTCTTAAGGGCGCAAAAAAACAACTGTAACATCACACAAAAGGGAAATTCAATGTTAAAGCTGATGCAAGAAGACGATAAAACAGTTTTCTTTTTATCAATGTAACACGCACATTGGACTGCTGATCTTGGTGTCTGTAATCTTAGCAAAATGCATAATTAAAATGAAAATAATACTGAGGAGATAATAGGAATGAGCACTGCTAAATGATTCAGTATTCCCAGAACAAATATTTATTATAACTAAAACATATATCGTACCTTAAGCTTAGTACTACAATGACGGTAGATTTTTATGTCCGTATCATGTCCATTGAGCGCTCTTTTATATAGCCATTGTCTTCTTTGAGTCGCTCGTGCGTCGTCACGGTAAGTTATGACAGTTCTTTACACTTTACTCAAACTTAGACATAACACGTTTTTATACATTTAGTAAAAATTAGATCAGACTGCCACAAATCTGCGTCCGTCTTACTTGAGAAAAACAGTACAAGTCTCTTTAGCGCTCAAGGCTTCATTTGTTCTCCAGCGAACAAAATAGTGAAGGATCGTATATCTATCCGTATTTTTCTGTTTTTATTGCCGTCCAAAGACGACGAATTACATTATTTAGAAAATTTCACCGTCGCCATTATTTATAAACAAGTATTTGCCTTCTGGCTGAAAGTATTAACTACTCGTATTTGCTGTTTTAATGAAGTCAAAAATAGCGAATATCACACACTGTAGCAGCAATAACCGATCTAACAACTGCGCCAGACACTTGTTGTCTTATATAGGAGTTGCCGCGCAGCGCCGTATTCTGCCTGAATACATAACTCTGTATTAGAATACTCATGCCCTTACCAGTTTCTTTGGTGCTTCAGTGTAAGTGATAGTTTAACGTGAAAAGTAGTCTACTTTGCTTTTTTCATTTGCTTATGACGTATGATATTACTTTCTGGTTAACTCTTCTGTTTCAAAAGGGTCATTTTTGGCTGGGAAACGGGCTGATCGAGCAATATGTGGTATAAGTTCGCAAAGGTCTTGTCTACTCCTGTTCAGTAGTCTTGGAATTCTGTCGTTCATCTCTCAATAAATATATTTTCTTAAATATCGGTTGTTGTTCCCAAGAGATAGCAGCTTTCACTCAGTTAATGCTTGACATGTATCGAATCTCCATTTGGAGCGCTATTCCTAGACTCTTGAGCAGTAAGCCATGCAGTTGTGCGGTATCCAAGAATCCAATAATCTTAGCAGCAATACACGCATTTTCAAGTCTAAATTGAAGAGTTTCTTCACGATAACGCTTTATATTCGGTAAAGAGACTCCTGAAACATTTTTTCTAAAAAAAGCTGTATCCCTTGAGATATTGTCGATTATGTTTATTTAAACTTACGGCCTGTCGCCTACATTCGAGTCATTGTAGGGAAGCAGCCTACGCACGCCGTATAAAATTCACATCAACCTTTCCACTGTGTGCCAGCCAGTCCGCTGTAACTAGCTCTGAAGTCATAAATGTTGTGCAATACTTTAAAAATCAAGTAAATAACCTGAAACGTTTCTAGCACGTCAGGAGTAATACTAAATCAATATGTGTTGAATATCAGTTCAATAACTTTAACCATTTTCGAAATTTTGACGTTTTTCTGTAGAAATCATTGGCGCAACAGAAAAGAGCTAGAAACTTAAGAATTTATATTTAGATTCCTTTTTCATAATAATTTAGTAGAAACAGTGTTCTGAATCTTACAAATTAAAATTTTAGTTGAAATTCATGATTTTCTGGTTTTTGTCTTAAAAATTAAGGAAGCAAGATAGATTAAGTGGGCGAATAAATCAGGCTAGGATGTTCAAATTTAAGTAGAAGGGAGATCCACTATAATCATAAAGATGTGAGAAGTTTTAACTGAATAACTTTAAAACTATAGCTATAGCGTATCTCCAAAGAGCAAGTTTAGAGCTCGTCTACTGCGTGTAGTGTAATTAATTCTCTTGACCAAAATATTTGACTTAGACACGTCAGACTTTTATTATGATTACTTACCTGTGTGCTGATTGCACATTTAAATTGAGAGCTTCATCGGCCATCAGCAAAGGAAGCAATGATTTATTCGATAACTTAAAGTGGTGCATTACTAGCCCAGCGGCTAGTCGGGAGAGCGGGTTTGATCAGGCTTTCCCTTAGCCGTCCCCACCGTGGCTTTATATATAAGAATGCTGCGTGAGAAAGAAAGGCCCCAGTTCTCTCCAGACGCTGATTAGTGCACCACCTGTGCCGGGAGTCGCGTCACGTCGGTATCATTGCTATAAACAGCCTCGGATCCCGTATTAAGTTACTCGGGATATGCGTAACCATGAAATCGTTTTCGAGTGAAGTGTTAATTCTGGGATGACTTTAATGATTTTTCTTCAGTTTGCGTATGTCGTATTTTCACGTGCCGGCACAGGACAGACATTCTACCATTATTTAGCATGGCGTTTGATGAACATTATCATCAAATTATGGCGAGCATTCACTTAAACACTTAATTTGAACAGTTATAGTTGCATCAGCGCATTAGACTATGAACTGCTCTGGTAGTTGGATTGTGTGGATTCTTTTTGGTCTGTGACTTTCAGAATATAGTGAACATATTAGAGAGAATGGTTTTTAATTATAAATCCCAGACAATCTCCTAATTCCTCAGAGCTATAAGCTGTAGCTATAAATGTATTTCTCAGATGAAGTGGGCACTAGGAATTCTAATTACAGGCTTCACGTTTTGCTAATCACTTTCTGGTTGCCAATATTGTAGTTAGAGAGCCAGTGTTGAGAACGGCAAACAACAGCAATAAATAAATAACAGGAACATTTAATAACAATTATACCACCCACCGCCCCACATATGGTGCATCGGCCGGGAAAGAAACTGAGTAAAAGTGAAAGTGATTTTTAAATATCCGGATTCGTGAGTGAAATGCGACACGCAACTGAGTAATAGAACAGTGATAGTGTTACGTGTGCATGTGGATGACGCAATTGGATTAACAACGCATCTGGATTGACAGAGCTGGCACTGAGTTTAGCGGCGCTGCCGGCATCGCGAGAAGCCAGTTTCGCCTCACCACAGTCGTCCGCCGGAGCAACCGGAGCCACGCCTGCAGTTGCGGGCCACACAGCAGCCGTCGAATTGCCGTCTGCAGTTCAACGCGCCGCGTCGCATCAGTAATCCTGGTAAGCCGCGCCAGCAACGCCATACGTCATGCAGAAGGAACTAAGCTAAGTGAAAAGCTGTTAAAATTTTTACTAACCTTCACTAAAAGACTGTCGGCGATGGAACCGCCAGAAGAAACTGAAGTTAAAGTTGAATCAGAACCTATGTCTGTTGAGGGAACTGTAAATCCAGACAACGGTTCAAGTGTAAATATGCATGAAAATAGAAATGTTAAAGTGAAATATGAAGTATTGTCTCCTGACAGTAGTGTGGAAAGGGGCAATGATTCAATAATAGAGACCCCTGTAGTAAGCAGAAATCAGAAATTCTTAATTTATTGGAACTGAACGACAGAAAATCTTATTTATTAGAAGCCATTTAGCAGGTGACGCCATGTGTTGGTCAGCTGATGTTATGTTGAAGTGTAAAACATTAGCGGAATTTAAAACAGCTTTCATTAATGAGTATTGGTCTAGTAATAAGCAAAATGAAGTGTTGAGAGAATTTTGGAGTGGAAAACGCTTCAATGCAGGCAAGGAATCTATTAAAGAGTTTGCCAGGTCATGGATGTCACGTTTGTCACATTTGACCGAAAAGATAAAACCTGAAATGATAATACTAGATCTTGAAGCCAAACTGCCATGGTATTGGCAAACTAGAATTATATCTGCCCCTAGAGACAATCTGGATCGTTTTATTGAATATTTGGAACGCGTAGAGCGTGTGGCTGCCAATGAGGAGCAAGCACGTAATAACAGAAATGCTAATAACACTAGAATAACACTAGTAGTAATTTTAAGAACGAGCAGAATGGCAATGTAAACATCAGAACAGTAGGTGTTCGCCATCCTAAGAGAGGTAGGAATTGGAGAAATAATTATCAGAACCAACAATGGCATCCAAATGATAGTAATTTTGTTCCAAACAACATTATGCAGGTAAACAACTGTGCAGAAAGTAATGCTGTGCCAGTTAACTATAATGGAAATAAAGGAAACAGTAGTAAGCCGAGGCAGGAAAACTGGTTCCCGTCTATGAGGACACTGGCGCTCACCGGGCAGTTATTTTTCCTAAGCCAGTAATTACAGTAATTGGTAAGACAGATCAGAATACTCAGACTGAACATGTAGAAGAGGGGTCGGTAGCATCTAAGGATACAGCAGAAATATTAGATCACTCACAATATTTGATAGATACTGTGTTAGAGACGCTTTCTAAGTGGGAAGAGAAAGAGAAGGCGCAGCAGTGTAATGGCAGGGAAAAGCTACAAAATACTGAATTGTCAGGTGAAGAAGCAGAAGAAATTCATGCTTATATTTACGATGAGGACGATGTGCTCTTATCTAAAGTGCCTGTGCAGGATGTTGATACTGTACTAATAGATTTAGGACAGGAGGTAAGTGAGAATGTAGAGGATAGCCTGTTGGGGGTCGATGAACCCAGTAGCTGTGACCAGTTGTCACTTGAGAAGGAACCCGACGATAATAGTGAAAGTGGTTTAGCTGTAACTAATGTTATGCCCGGTCTGGAGGCGCAGAATCGCTCAGACTACAGTAATTTGGGTCTTGTTCAGCAAACTAAATGTAATGAAGTCGTGCGGTATTTCGATTTGAAATTAATAGACCGACTGGAAAAGGCAGCTGAAAATGTAATTCAGGAAACCCCTACGCACTTTGATCCTAATGTAATGGAGACAGATGTCGATCACTTTAGTTGGAGACAAATCCAAAAGGAACTATTGGATGAGTTTGAGGAACCACCTGTACAACTTAGAATAAGCCACCCTATAATAATAGTGAATATGTTGGGTATCAATGTACGTTGTCTCTTAGACAGTGGAAGTGAGGAGAATGAGATATCTCAGTCCTTCTTTGATGCATTACCTGGTAAAGACAAGCTTACAGTAATGATGGTATCGGGACTAAGAATAATTGGTGCTACTGGCAAGGTGTCAAAAACGGTAAAGCAAGAAGCTTTGCTGCCCTTTGATATTAATGGTAATTTAATTGATAATCCATGATTAATTGTAAACAATCTCAGTATTGAGGTTTTAATTGGCATAGATTTCTTGTCAAAATATCAGAGTGTTGTTGACTTTGAAAGAAGCCAGTTAAAAATGGTCTTGCCAATAACCGGAGTAATTAGCGTACCTTTTATTGATAATCATGTAGTAACTAATAATGAAACTTGGGAGCTGCTTATGCGAGTTCTGAAAAATAGGAGAAATTGGGACGAAAAGAAGTTAAGGGCTAGGGCAAATATAAGAAATAGAGCATTGGAAAGGAAGAAGCGTCATGACGCAAAAGCTGTACCCACCAGTTTTGAAATAGGTCAGTTAGTCCTTGTCAAAACCAAGGAAAAATCAAAGAAAATAAATGCAGAAACAAAGAAATTCATGTTCGTATACCAAGGACCTTTCAGGATCATAGGAAAACCACATGCCAATGCATATAGGCTAGGGTATCCTAAGAGTAAAAAGCTATTAGGTCTCAGGAAAGTGATCGACCTAAAGAAGTTCATAGGTAGTGAATTAATTCTGTAGGGAGGAGGTTGTTCTGTAACCTCTACACAGTGTGGCAGCTGTGCAGTCCCAGCTGTGTGAGATCTTCTTTCCATTTCAGGTCTCACTCATTCTTCATCCTTCCTATCTATAAAAATTTCGACCCTTTCTTTCCAATATGAAAATTTTCTGAAACCAACGAATTCTGTATGGAGGAGGTTGTTCTGTAACTTCTACACAGTGTGGCAGCTGTGCAGTCCCAGCTGTGTGAGATCTTCTTTCCCATTTCAGATTTCACTTTCTCTTCATCTTTTCTATCCACCTAAAATTTCGACCTCTTCTTTCTAACACATTAAATTTTCCGTTATGGTTATCAAGCCAATAATAAACTAATGAATTCTGTAGGGAGGAGGTTGTTCTGTAACCTCTACACAGTGTGGCAGCTGTGCAGTCCCAGCTGTGTGAGATCTTCTTTCCTTTTCAGGCCTCACTCAATCTTCATCTTTCCTATCCACCAAAGGTTCGACTCCTTCTTTGCAATACAAAAATTTTCCGTCATGGCTATCAAGCCATGAGTTCTGTAACCATTCTATCCACTGATTAGTGAAAGAAAAGACTTAATGTGACAAACCTAACAGTGACATAAACAGCAGAGAAGTAAGATGTAATTAAGACACAAATGTATTTGAGTAACAAGTATGTATACAACCCTGTTGTTTTACTGTAAATGGTCCACCAACAGTAATTTAAAGAGATATTTGTGTACAAGCAGGATCTGAAGTGGCAGTGAAACCTATTGTATGCTATAGAGCTAACTAATTAATATTAAAAGAGATTGCTTAGTGTTATGAAAAATATGCAGATAAGTTGTAAGAATGAACTCACCTTGTCTAGCAAGGAATGGCAGTGTAATAGAATTGAACAGTGTTTGTGGTTGAGACGTGAAGGACACGTCCTTGAAATATTTATAAGGTTGGAGCTGGCCGTTATTTGGTGTAGTGTGTGACAGGACACACCTACACGTATTGAGGTTATGAGTTGGAGGCGTGAATGCGACCATAGGTACCCTTATGTTGGATGAGACAGAGCAGCTCATGGTGTCCTATAGGTTTAAGGAATTTAGCATTACGCTCGTCCATAATTACTTAATGCACTTTAGTGGTAGGTCGAGAGAGACTACCTGTGGTTTCAGCGTCCGATCGAGTGGAAACAGATTGCCACGTCAGCAAATTGATCAGCTACAATACACGATGGATAAGAAATAAATGTGCTATCCTATGCGTTAAATGATAACAGAGTGAGTGTTAAATAAGTACATACACTAGCAACATAATTGAGTAATATAATGGCAGACGTGAAACATTATTTATAGCTTAGCATAAATACACTCCGATGAAGTAAGTACATAATTGCAGATGTGGAACTGACACAGCAGCAGAGGACCAATAAGTGGATTTAGTAGTCAACTAAACGTAGTGTGTTTTGAACACTCAGAACTGTACCATTACCAGAAGTTACTCACATGTACAAACAAGCTGAGAAGACAACTACTAATCAAATATACTCATATGATCTCTAAGAATAAGGTAATTGAAGATGAGTCAGCTAAGTAAATAAAGTACAAATGTATCAAGAATGTACCAAGCATTGGTTCAGTGTTCCGGCCCAGAAATAATAAATTGAAATTAAATAGGATTTATGATTGTATGCCTTGAGCATAAATTTTCTCTAGTACGTGACTAACGGCGTTTTGAGCCATTTGTTTACCGATTTTATGACAGTTAAGTAACCGCGGGAGTAAAATTGAAAAAGTTCTGTTAACTTTGTTCCAGTAACATATTTGAAAGATAAAATGTATGTATCCCCATTTCATTGTGACCCACCCTTAGATATTAAGTGAACAGAGTCTGAGGCACTCTTTTTGTTTGTTCTACAGGATAAACCGGATAATGGCAACCTGGTAGCTGCGTGAAAGCGTGGAGTGACTTAGACACAACTCAAAGCGACCCCTCCCCTTTCCCTATGTAATTTAGACTGAATATGAAGGACGCACACCATAGCAACTCCTCCTCCTCCACCCTTGTGAATGGAAGTGTAGAACGCCGGCCAAAGCAGCTACAGCCATGTGTGTAAAAAAGAAATTTTCATGATTTGTGAAATTTTCTTTCAGGTTTAGAAAAGACTGTTAAGATATAATTATCTGTTTATGTATCATGAATAAATGTGTTATTTTCTCTGAATTTGTGTATGTAAAAATGTATTTAATGGATTTAAGATTTTCATAATTTCACATATTTTTATGTGTTTGTTTGTCTAAGGCAATATGTATGCCACAGTGTTTCATTGATTTTGCTTAAATTTTAAGTAAATAAAGTACAAATGTATCAAGAATGTATCAAGCATTGGTTCAGTGTCCCGCCCCAGAAGTAGAGGGTGATTTAGGGAAGCAGCCTACTCACGCTGTATAAAATTCACATCAGCCTTTCCATTGTGTGCCAGCCAGTCCGCTGAAACTAGCTCTGACGTCATAAATGTTGCGCAATACTTTAAAAATCAAGTAAATAACCTGAAACGTTTCTAGCACGTCAGGAGTAATACTAAATCAATATGTGTTGAATATCAGTTCAATAACTTTAACCATTTTCGAAATTTGGACATTTTTCTGTAAAAATCATTGGCGCAACAGATAAGAGCTAGAAACTCAAAAATCTATATTTAGATTCCTTTTTCATAATAATTTAGTAGAAACAGTGTTCTGAATCTTACAAATTAAAATTTTAGTTGAAATTCATGATTTTCTGGTTTTTGTCTTAAAAATTAAGGAAGCAAGATAGATTAAGTGGGCGAATAAATAAGGCTAGGGTGTTTAAATTTAAGTAGAAGGGAGATCCGCTATAATCATAAAGATGTGAGAAGTTTCAACTGAATAACTATAAAACTATAGCTATAGCGTATCTCCAAAGAGCAAGTTCAGAGCTCGTCTACTGCGTGTAGGGTAATTAATTTAATTCTCTCGCCCACAATATTTGACTTAGCCACGTCAGACTTTTATTATGATTACCTACCTGTGTGCTGATTGCACATTTAAATTGAGAGCTCCATCGGCCATCAGCAAAAGAAGCAATGATATATTCGATAACTTAAAGTGGTGCATTACTAGCCCAGCGGCTAGTCGGGAGAGCGGATTTGATCAGGTGTTCCCTTAGCCGTCCCCACCGCGGCTTTATATATAAGAACGCTGCGTGAACATATTAGAGAGAACTGCTCTGGTAGTTGGATTGTGTGGATTCTTTTTGGTCTGTGACTTTCAGAATATAGTGAACATATTAGAGAGAATGGTTTTTAATTATGAATCCCAGACGATCTCCTAATTCCTCAGAGCTATAAGCTGTAGCTATAAATGTATTTCTCAGATGAAGTGGGCACTAGGAATTCTAATTACAGGCTTCACGTTTTGCTAATCAGTTTCTGGTTGCCAATATTGTAGTTAGAGAGCCAGTGTTGAGAACGGCAAACAACAGCAATAAATAAATAATAGGAACATTTAATAACAATTATTCCACCCGCCGCCCCACATATGGTGCATCGGCCGGAAAATGCATCTTTTCTACACTACATTATAATAACAATATATATACAAATTCCACCCACCGCCCCACATCATGTATGTTCCGTTTTTTCTATTATTACTCTTCTGTTATGATTTCATGTACTGAGTCGCTACATGATCATGGAGACTTGTTCTTTAATTTGGTCCTACGGAACATGCCATGTATGACATAAAAAAAAACATATAAGAAATCACGAAGGCATTCAGCTGTTACATGTAGATCCTCTGTCTGCCATATACATGTACTGGGTTGGTTGCCTTTCTCCAAAACATGAGAAGTGTCTTCATCGCTGAAAATTTATTTACTTGCGAAGTCTTCATTTTCGAACTAGTTTCGCGTATCAACGCAGAACTTTGGACGGCGAAATTAGTCGTCATGATTTATGGCTTGCAGAAGCTATAATTTGTACCGTTGACTAAGGGATGTTCAGTTCTTCACTAGCTCAATTGGTAGATTTTGTGAGAGCAACATCACGTCCCTCACACAGTCCACTGTCCATTCTGACATCCCAGTTTCCCCAAACGCTTTGCGTCGCTCAAACAACTATCCTCTTCGAGTGTCTTGTGCCATTTCATTATGCTGACTGAGGCTGTGGTGTCTTGCGAAATTTGACACGTTAAGCTCTTTGCACACTCACGACCCATCGACAGTGGGCAAACTATAGCACAAGAATGCTTTAGCTGTCTGCTTCAACAACATTTGCAGTAATTACAGTCTGCGGCGCCTCGGTCAGCAGTTTCCCAAACTAACTTGCCAGTGCCACGTTTAAATCTATATTTGAAAATATGTCTTTCACCTACTGTATCATTTTTTACCTTATGTCTTGCCACGTACCTATACCTATTTTTTCTAATGTTTCATGGACTGCACAATTAAGATGTACATTTCACCACTTTTACTTCGAAAATCGTTCAAGTTATCGAAACGATGTTATCATAAAATTATAGTAACCAGACGAATACATACTTCTGCTGTAAATAAAATAGATGGCGGTAACTTTGGAAGCCGGCATCTCGGTTCAAATGGTTCAAATGGCTCTGAGCACTATGGGACTCAACTGCTGAGGTCATTAGTCCCCTAGAACTTAGAACTAGTTAAACCTAACTAACCTAAGGACATCACAAACACCCATGCCCGAGGCAGGATTCGAACCTGCGACCGTAGCGGTCTTGCGGCATCTCGGATTCAACTGGTAATGTTCAGGTGGAAATGAGATCGTATGTCATACCGAACACATAGACAATTACGCGAGAGAGAGACAGTGGTGTCTTTAATTTTAGAGTTGTGACTTGTTTTTCCCTTATACGTGTGAAAGTCGACACCGTTAACATTAACAGAACGCACCTAAATCGTCCTGGTACCAGGAGAGATTAACACCTGTGTTATCGCAGTGGATTTAAATCTACGTCACCCACACAGTTCAATCTATTACCCACAGTATGGTGGCAAAACTTTCTACGAAACAATATAAACTGGCTCTGCAGCACAAAGATCGATTGGAAGCGGCTAAGGTTGAACCAACATCAGTTACAGTTCTGTTATCATTCAGTAATAGTCCGGAACGCAGCACCCAAGGAAAAAAAAAAAAAAAAAAAAAAAAAATGTGAATTTTCCCATACATAAAAGTCATACATATAAAACGCAGTTTCAACTTATAGAATGAGTGACACTCAGGCTGGACGAAAATCTGGTTACGAATGAATCTAAATTCTATGTGAATAAACAGGTAATTAACAGGCTCACAGAATACATCTAAGAGTACCATGTCCTAAATCGTGCTCTCACACTTGGTGCTGCATAAGTTCGTACCGTTTCTGTTTTTTATGTTGGTATTCCGTTTACTATGGGTTTATTTATCTATTTTTGTTTTTTATTTATAGTCCACTGTTTGGGTTTACATTTTGCATTCCGTCATTTGGAGATAGTGAGTGGGGCTGTGGACGCTAGAAAATGGAATTCCACATGGAAAAATCGGAACATTTCTTATACATCTGTGTTCCTCTGAGTTCAACTGACAGGTGACACCAATGGAGGCCACCACAAACATCTGAACCGTGTATGATTATAATGTCATTCGACACAGAATGGGAAAAAATGGTTTCCTCGTTTTAAGGGGGTTCCTTTTCACATTAGTGACTCTCCACGTTCACGATGACCTTCGGTGTATCACGTGGATCGTTTAGTTATTATCCACGTCAGCGTACTCGGAAACTGACAAATGTGATGTACTGTAATCATTCCAGCATCGTGCAACATTCGTATGCAAGGGGACGGTTGTACGGATACCGCATGCTCTAAGCCAAAACCAGGGGATGGCCTTATGTGCATCTCTGCTTGCTCGTCATCAATTGTCTCGTGAGAAACACCGACAGATCATATCCTGTATCTTTACTGGTGATGAGAAGTGGTGTCTTTATGGTAACATAAGGAAAGGACGGATGCACACATGGTCTAGGATATGGTGAGGGTGCAGCACAACGACGGGAGAGGAGGAGGCGTCGTGGCCAGGCCTCGGGATTCTACCCCTGCCCAACTTGTCTCTTACGGCCAGTAGCTAACTATGCCCCTAATAAAAAAGTAAAAAACAAATAATAAATAAATAAAATTTTAAAAAAAATGAAAAAATTTAAAAAATCCACAGCTAAGTGGCTCAAATCCTGTCATTTCCATGAATTTTAATTTATGGTAAGATTTATTAGTTCAGGAGAAATTAAGAAAAAGTGATAAAAAATGGCCGCTTTATGAAGGGGTGTGCTGTGTTAGTTCTAGCTTCTAATCTCGCTAGAGTTCGAAACTGTTTGTCTAATTTCTACGTCTTCTCTCAAAAAAAAGAGGCCGGGGGGGTTAGCGTCATTGAATCGTCATCAAAACGTCCTTGATCCCGGGTTCCAAACCCGCCACCGTGCGGCGGCGCGGTATACTTTCGTTCATTTCTTGCACCTACCTGTCAACTCTCTGTAGCATATCGCCAGTAGGAAAGCCGAGCAGAAACCTACCGTACTGCAACTTGCACCAGGCTGCATACAACGTAACTATTCCAGGAATCGGGAAAAGATCTTAATTTTGAATGAAAAGTGGAAATACTGGCAAAACTTCGATATGAAACTTCCTGGCAGATTAAAACTGTGTGCCGGACCGAGACTCGAACTCTGGACCTTTTCTTTTTGCGGGCAATTGCTCTACCATACTTGCCCGCAAAAGGCAAAGGTCCAGAGTTCGAGTCTCGGTTCGGCACACAGTTTTAATCTGCCAGGAAGTTTCATATCAGCGCACACTCCTCTGCAGAGTGAAAATTTCAATCTGAAAACTTCGGTATATTGTGTACCTTGATAATGTGCACGTTAACTGCCAGGCTCGTGCTAATCTTAACACAGTCATGCACAAACCCTTTCATTCACGTTAGCAAGTTTATGGTAAAGAATTTTCCGAAATCTGAACAGCAACTAAGGACGCATTGTTCTTAAATGGAAATGCTCGCCATACTATTAAATTTATCGGTGTCTAATGCACTCAAGTCTTTGTCACCGAACTGCTCAATATGCCACGCGGAATTACTGTCTTCTCCTATACACAGAATTACTTAAAAAATCCGTACTTTCTAAAAAACACACAGGAGAAAATATGCCTTCACTTAAAAACACTTCTGAAACATGTATCACAACTAAAACCGAGAATTATAACTTCCTTCGAAGCTCATACTAATGGGCTGCACTGCTGTAAGCATTCTATATCTCCAAGAGAAAAGTCGCACGAAGAATACTCCATTTTCATTAGTCAGTTTTCTTTAAGGCCGACAGAAGAAATTTATTCTCCCGCGTTAGTCGGTGCTCTTCATGACTAACCAATCAACAAATAACACGCTTTCCAACTTTACTTTTTACAAAAATAAATATTTAACATTCTGATATTTTGTTCGTACTTTACGTTACTATTTTTATTTGCACTCGAATTAGTTTTCCTTCTACCATAAATTTACTTAACACATTATGATAAGAAAATTCCCTGTCGTACAACGTTCATCAGTGGAACAATGATCTACATACTTACTTTAGACCACATTCGCGCATCATTCTCACTGCTAAAAGCATATAAAAACTGTACAAACACAAATAAGCAACAAAACCTTCAAAAAATAAACAGAAAAATTCACAAAAACATTCTCTTGAGCTGTTTCTTGAATGTCTCTGTCCACTACTGTTCTCTAGCTCTCGACTGAACTCGCGTGCACTGTGCACTACGTCTGAAGACCATCTGTCGCAGTGCACCCCTCAGTCATTGAAATGGCTATGAGCGCTACGGGACTTAGCATCTGAGGTCATCAGTCCCTTAGAACTTAGAACTACGTAAACCTAACTAACCTAAGGGCATCACACACATCCATTCCCGAGGCAGCATTCGAACCTGCGACCATAGCAGTCGCGCGGTTCCCAACTGAAGCGCCTAGAGCCGCACGGTCACAACGGCCGGCAATGAGTCATTCTCCTGATACGCAGGCTCTAGACAGGAGCGCTATAAGGCGCCACGCCTCAATGGCGTATTTTGCATTGAAAAACATCAGCAATGGCGGATGAAGGCGTCCGGCACAAAAAGTCACCCTCATTTAGTCAACGGCGTTGTCAAAGAGGGTGGAGGAGATGATAGAGGCTCAGCGAACTCTCCTGCCGTTGGGGTTGGAAACAGCCAGTACACATGGCAGAGCCAGCAACGATCAACTGGATGAGAATGCAGAAGGAAGTGGAAACCATTGCATTAAAGACACAGTGTGTATCCACAGAATGTGAGGCCTGTAATTGAGAAAGTGTCATGGTGATCTCTCCATAGCCAAAAGATTCCAGAACAGTCCCCCATTCGGATCTCCGGAAGGTGCCTGCTAAGGGCGACGTGACCATGAGAAAAAAAATGAAAAACCAACGAAGAGGATAACGTTCTACGAGTCGGGGCTTGGAATCTCAGAAGTTTGAACGTGATAGGGAAGCTAGAAAACCTGAAAAGGGAAATGCAAAGGTTCAATCTAGATATACACTGCTGGCCATTAAAATTGCTACACCACGAAGATGACGTGCTAGAAATGGTTCAAATGGCTCTGAGCACTATGAGACTTAACATCTGAGGTCAGTCCCCTAGAACTTAGAACTACTTAAACCTAACTAACCTAACGACATCACACACATCCATGCCCGAGGCTGGATTCGAACCTGCGACCGCAGCAGCAGCGCGGTTCCGGACTGAAGCGCCTAGAACTGCTCGGCCACTTCGGCCGGCTGACGTGCTACAGACGCGAAATTTAACCGACAGGAAGAAGATGCTGTGATATGCAAATGATTAGCTTATCGGAGCAGTAACACAAGGTTGGCGCCTGTGGCGACGCCTTGAACGTGCTGACATGAGGAAAATTTCCAACCGATTTCTCATACAGAAACAGCAGTTGAACGGCGTTGCCTGGTGAACCGTTGTTGTGATGCCTCGTGTAAGGAGGAGAAATGCATACCATCACCACCATCACGTTTCCGACTTTGATAAAGGTCGGATTGTAGCCTATCGCGATTTCGGTTTATCGTATCGCGACATTGCTGCTCGCATTGGTCTATATGGAATCGGTGGGTTCAGGAAGGTAATACGGAACGCCGTGCTGGATCCCAACGGCCTCCTATCACTAGCAGTCGAGATGACAGGCATATTATCCGCATGGCTGTAACGGATCGTGCAGCCACGTCTCGATCCTGAGTCAACAGATCGGGACGTTTACAAGACAACAATCATCTGTACGAGCACTTCGACGACGTTTGCAACAGCATGGACTATCAGCTCGGAGACCATGGCTGCGGTTACCCTTGACGCTGCATCACAGACAGGAGCGTCTGCGATGGTGTACTCAACAACGAACCTGGCTGCACGAATGGCAAAACGTCATTTTTGCGTATGAATCCAGGTTCTGTTTACAACACCATGATGGTCGCATCGGTGTTTGGCGACATCGCGGTGAACGCACATTGGAAGCGTGTATTCGTCTTCGCCATACTGGCGTATCACCCGGCGTGATGGTATGGGGTGCCATTGGTTTCACGTCTCGGTCCCCTCTTGTTCGCATTGAGGGCACTTTGAACAGTGGACATTACATTTCAGATATGTTACGACCCATGGCTCTACCCTTCATTCGATCCCTGCGAAACCCTACATTTCAGCAGGATAATGCACGACCGCATGTGGCAGGTCCTGTGCGGACCTTTCTGGCTACATCGAATGTTCGACTGCTGCGCTGGCTAGCACATTCTCCAGATCTCTCACCAATTGAAAACGTCTGGTCGATGGTGGCCGAGCAACTGGCTCGTCACAACACGCCAGTCACTACTCTTGATGAACTGTGGTATCGTGTTGAAGCTCCATGTGTAGTTGTACCCTGTACACGCCATCCAAGCTATGTTTGACTCAATGGCCAGGCGTATCAAGGCCGATATTACGGCCAGAGGGGGTTGTTCTGAGTTCTGATTTCTCAGGATCTATGCACCCAAATTGCGTGAAAATGTAATCACATGTTAGTTCTAGTATAATATATTTGTCTAATGATTACTCGCTTATCATCTGCATTTCGTATTGGTGTAGCAATTTTAATGGCCAGTGGTGTAGTAGGGCTCAGTGAAGTGAAATAAAAAAAAAACAAACAAGGATTTCTCGTCAGAAAATGGTTTAATGGGACTAGATTTCGTTATAGGTAGGAAGGTAAGGCACACAGTGTGTTACTCTGAACAGTTCAGTGACAGGATTATTTTCATCAGAGTCGTAGGCACACCAACACCGACAGTGACAGTTCAGGTATAGATGCCAACGTCGCACACTGAACATGAAAAGATAGAGAAAGTATATGAGGATACTGCACAGGTAATTCGGTACATAGACAGAGATGAAATCCTAACAGTCACGCAGGAATAGTATGTGGTTGTAGTGGAATGAGTAGAAGAAAGGTTTAATGGAGAATGTGGCCTTGGTAGTAGGAATTAGGGAGGAGAAAGACTGAGTTCTGCAATCAGTATCAATAGGTAACATCGAATACTCTGTTCAAGTATCACAAGAAGAGGAGGTATACTTGAAAAAGGGAAAATTTCAGGTAGATTACATCCTGGGCAGGCAGAAATTCCGAAGTCAGATACTGGATTCTAAGGCGTAGCCAGGAGCGAATATAGACACAGATAACGATTTAGCAGTGATGAAGAGTAGGCTGACGTTTAAGAGAGTAGTCAGGAAGAATCAGCACACAAAGAATTGGGATCCGGAGGTGCTAAGAAATGAAGTGATATGTTTGACGTTCTCTAAGTAATGGACACTATAATAATGAGTAGCTCACCAAACAGTTGCGTTGAAGAAGAATAGATATCTCTAAAGAGATCAATACAGAATCTGAAAATAAAACCATGGGTAGAAGAAAGACAGCTGCGAACATCCATGTAAACAGATGAAATACTTCAGCTTTTTGACGAAAGAAGGAAGTATAAAAACGTTCAGGGAAATTCAGAAATACAGAAACACAAGTCCCTTTCGAACGAAATATACAGAATGTGCAGGGAAGCTAAGGCAAAAGAGCTGCATGAAAAACGTGAAGATATCGAAAAAGGAATGACTGTCTGAAGGACGGATTCAGCATGCAGGAACTCAGTACAACGTTTTGTGAAATTAAAAACAAGGGTGATAACGTTAAGAGTTCAGTGGGAATTCCATTGTTAAATGCAGAGGAGGGAAAATATAGTTGGAAAGAGTGCATTTAAGACCTCTACGAGGTGGAAGACTTATCTCATGACTTTATAGAAAAAGAAACAGGGATCGATTGGGAAGAGATAGGGGATCTTGTATTACGATCAGAACTGGAGAGAGCTTTGGAAGACATAAAATCAAATAAGACAAAAGGGGTGGATAACAATCCATTGGAATTTGTAAAACCATTGGGAGAAGTGGCAACAAAACGACTTTGATGTGTAGAATGTATGAAACTGGCGATATAGCATCAGACTTTCTGAAAAATATCATCCACACAATGCCCAAGACTGCAAGAGCCGAAAAGTGCAAGAACTATCGCACTGTCATGTTAACAGCTCATGGATTCAAGTTACTGACAAGAATAATGCACCGAAGAATGAAACAGGAAGTTGATGATGCGTTAGTTCGGCTTCAGGAAAGATAAAAGCACCAGAGGGGCAATTGTGACTTTGCGGTTGATAATGGAAGCAAGAATGGAGCAAAAAGAAAGACATTTCATGGGATTTGTTGACCTGAAAAAAGCGCTCGACAATATAAAATGATGACATATTTTGGAAATTCTGTGAGAAGTAGGGATAACTTATAGGGGAAGGAGGGTAATATACAATACCGGCAAGAACCAAGAGGGAAAAAGAAGACTAGAAGACCAAGAACGAAGCACTCGGATTGAAAAGTGTGTAAGACAGGGACGCAGTCCTTCGCCATTACTGTTTAATCTAAGAGGGTTGGAAATTAAATAGTGGCAACTATTTATTCACAACCGATACAAAAGAGTTACATGTTTGCACCTGTTACTGTCGCTCAAAGCAGTCACCAGCGTTGTGTAGAAGCCGTTGCCAGCGATGTGGGAGGCGTAGTATACCGTTAGCAAAGCCTGTTCTGTTGATGGTGCGAATGTAGCGGTCTACTGCCTGTCGAATCTCTGGAACAGTTCTGAAGCGAATGGCAGGAAGTGGTTCCTTCATCTTCGGAATCAAATCAAAGTCACAAGGACTTAAGTCCGGGGAGTATAGTGGATGGTACAGTACTTCCCAGTCCCATCGACCGAACAGAGAGCCACAGCTTGCTCTGTATGCGCCCGCGCATTGTCGTGCAAAATGAGGGGTGGGAAGCAGCAATAAGGGAAATAATAGAAAAACTGAGGACTGGGATTAAAATTCAGGGTGAAAGATAACAATGATAAGCTTCGCTGATGACACAGGTATCCTCGCTGAAAATGGAGAAGAACTGCTGGCTGTGTTAAATGGAACGAACAGAATATGGTCTGAGAGTAACTGGAAGAAATACCAAGGTAATGAGAACCAGCAGAAATGAGAACAACAAGAAACTTAACATTACAATTGGGGATCACGAAGTAGACGAAGCTAAATAGTTCTACTACCTAGGCAGCAAAGTAACCTATGGTCGACGGAGCAAGGAGGACATAGAAAGCAGACTATCGCTGACGGAAAAGGCATTTATGGCCAAAAGAAGCCCGCAAGTATCATAGATCTTAACGCACGGAAGAAATTTCTGGTAATGTACCTTTGGAACACTGCATTGTGTGGTAGTGAGACATGGACTGCGGGAAAACCAGAACGAAGAGAATCGAAGCATTGGAGATGTGGCGCTGCAGAAGAAGGTTGAAAACTAGTTGGAGTGGTGAGGTAAGGTATGAGGAGGTTCTTGGCAGAGTCAGTGACGAATGGAACATAGGGAAACACTGACAAAAATAAGGGAAATCATGATAGGAGATCTGTTAAGACATCAAGGGACAACTTCCATGGTACTAGAGGGAGCTATAGATGATAAAAACCAGGTTAATGGGAGACTGATGACTAAAAAAAAAAGGATAAAAAGGAATGGTTGAGCCCAAAAACAGCAGAAACTACCCGCAGAGAGACCTGCATGCACTCAAAAAAATATGGTTATTGTTATGCATGTGGTGAAACAGTGGCGGTGTGATGTACTATGAATTGCTTCCCGACCATGTAGCCGTCACTGCTGACATTTATTGTGAAAAACTCAGACGTCTTGCAGAGGAATCCATGACCAACGACCA
Organism: Schistocerca piceifrons; assembly: GCF_021461385.2. Classification (NCBI taxonomy): domain Eukaryota; kingdom Metazoa; phylum Arthropoda; class Insecta; order Orthoptera; family Acrididae; genus Schistocerca; species Schistocerca piceifrons. The sequence goes on along the minus strand of NC_060139.1, from coordinate 973,958,919 downwards.
GGAAGACTGTGAAGTGACGCTACGCCACGATACCGCCCGTCCGCATTCTGTTACATTGACAAAAAAACACCGTACAGGAACTGAACTTGGAAGTTATTCCGCACCCAACATATTCACCTGATTTTGCGCCGAACGTTTTTCACCTTTCCCGCTTTCTATCGAACGGCCTTTAAGGAACTTCCTTTCAAGATGAAAATGCGCTCTGAACATGGGTCGACTAGTTCTTAGTATCTAACCCACGCGATTCGTACAGTCGTACAATCGAAAAATCACCCCAGCATTGGAAGATTGTTGTAAATAGTGAAGGAGAACTGATGACTAAAGTCTCTGTTACGAGTATATCTGGTGTTTATTAAACTTATGGGAAAATACTACGAACTTACGCACCAACCTAATACCTATTGTTGTGATGGTTACTGATTTTCACATATACTTTAGGATCCGACAGAAACTAGGTCAAGTTTATGAAGTACAATTATAACTGAATAACGCAAAGCGCAACTTGTGTTTACATATTGTAGATATAAAAATGCACCTTCACAGTAATGGAACAATGGGAGTGTCAGAATCATTTTCAGCCAATCTACGTCTGTGTCATGAGGAAGTGGTTAATTTATGAACCACACGCACATCAATCCGACTTCCCTTCCTCCACATCAGCCCATTAGGTAACATATGAATGGTAGTAAAAATGATTTGAGGTGATCTGTCACTTTCAAGGTAACCCCCTCATGCTCCCCCACTCCGCTACACCAGTTGCTCAGGGCATAAATGTGACCTCTCTGCTCCACTAATTTCTGAGCGGAATTGTGGCACCCCATCCACGTCTGCATTGTGAGATTCTGAGATCCTCTCCATCTAGTCTCCATTCCTACTCCATGCTAGCTGACTGGGCAACACACAAACGTTCGCAAGCCAGTTTCATCTCAGAGACCAACGTCCCCTCCCAATAGAGAGCTTTTTAAACGTTGTCAAAGAACAAGAGTGGCGGGATTTTTATAGTGCCGAAATCATAGATGACAAATATAATGCTTTCCTTAAGAGATTTTGGCCGGCCGGCCGGCCGGAGTGGCCGAGCGGTTCTAGGCGCTACAGTCTGGAACCGCGCGACCGCTACGGTCGCAGGTTCGAATCCTGCCTCGGGCATGGATGTGTGTGATGTCCTTAGGTTAGTTAGGTTTAAATGGTTTTATGTTCTAGGGGACTGATGACCGCAGCAGTTAAGTACCACAGTGGTCAGAGCCTTAAGACATTCCACATGCTCTTTGAGAGTTGTTTTCCATTAGAACGTTCTAAACGGGGTACTAGCTGTAAAAGGCAGCCCAGGTGGCTGACTGGTCGGATAAGGATATCACATAGAACAAAGTGGGAATTATATCAAAATGTTAGAAGTAGTCACAATCAAGCTATAGTAGCCATTAAAAGCAATACTGTAAGGTGCTTAAAATGTAATTAGGACGGCAGGTAGTATGTGCTGTGCAAATAGAATAGCTAATAGGCAGGATAAAATTAAAACCATATGGTCACTTGTGAAGGAGGTGTCTGGTAAGCAGCACAAGGCTGACGACATGAAGTCAGTTCATAGCAAAAATATTTCTGTTACTGATAAATCTTATATATGTACAGTATTTAACAATCATTTTCTGAGCATTTGTGGTGAATCAAATAAAAAGTTAGTTTCTACTGGGAATCATATAGCTCTCTTGGCAAATAACTTTGCGAGATTGATATCTGAAATACTCCTCTGTGATACAGACAAGGGGCAGACTGTCTAATTAAATCACTGAAGACTAAAGACTCTCATGGATGTGATGGAGTGCCTAGCAGAATATTAAAGTACTATGCCGCACATGTTAGCACTGTATTTAGCGATATTTGTAATTTTTCCTTTAAGAATGGTCCGTTTACTGAATGATTAAAGCACACAGTAGTAAAGCCGCGTTATGAAAAGGGAGAAACAGATGCCATTAGTGTTTGCTAAAGTTATTGAAAAGGCTGTGTATGTAAGGATAATTCCTCATTTTCTATCACCTAGTTTGCTATCAGATGTACAGATCGGCTTTAGAAGTCGTTTAACAACAGAAAATGCTATATTCTCTTTTCTCTGTGAAGTACTGGAAGGGTTAAAAGGATTCAAACGCTACGCATTTTTTTTATGTAACTAAGGCGTTTGATTGTGTTGACCACAAAATATTCCTCCAGAAGTTGTGCCATTACAGAATATGGGTAGTAGCTCACAATTAGCAACAGACAGCAAAGGTCATTATTCAAAGTGTTGAAAATGGCTGTGATTTGTGGTCTGAGCAGGGTATGGTCAAGTGGGGGGTGTCCCAGGGATCAGTGTTGGGACCATTCCTGTTGGTTATCTGTATAAATGATATGTCTTCTAGGATTACAGATAACCCTAAAATATTTCTGTTTGCTGATGACACTAGCTTCTTAGTAAAGGATGGTGTGTACAACAGTGGCTAGGTCTCAAATAGTGTAGTTCATGACATAAGTTCATAGTTGTAGAAAATAAACTAAAGCTAAATCACAGTAAGGCTCCATTTTTACAGATTCTGTCACACAATTCAACGAAACCTGATATTTTAATTTCACAGAGGGTATTTGATTAGTGAAACTGAACGGTTCAAATTTCTAGGTGTTCAGATAGATAGTAAACTGTAGTGGAAAGCCCACGTTCAGGATCTTGTTCAAAGACTAAATGCCACATCTTTACTATTCGACCAGTACCTGAAGTGAGTGATTGTTCGACACAAAGATTAGTCTACTTTGCCTGCTTTCGTTCGCTTCTGTCGTATGGTATTATATTTTGGGTAGTTCTTCCCATTTTTCGCTCAGAAACTTGCCGTTCAGGCAATAAGTGGTGTAATTTCATGAACCTCTTGTCGACCTCTGTTCACGAGCCTGGGTATTTTGACGCTGGCCTCTGAATATATAATCCATACTGCCATTTCCTGTTAAAAATAATAGCTTATTCCCAAGCATAAGCAGCTTTCACTCAGTTAATACCCGGCAGAAAGCGAACCTTCATTCGGATGGGACTTCATTAACTCTTGTGCAGAAAGAATATGCAGTATACTGCTGCATCCATTTTCAATAAGCTACTAGTAGAATTCAAAAATCTTACCAGTAATCCATACGCTTTCAAATCGAAACTGAAGAGTTTCCTCATGGGTCACTAGTTCTGTTCTTTCGAGGATTTCCTTGGAAAATTAAGCTGATGCTTGTTGTATTGTTTATTGCGTTTAATTAAACTTATGGCTTGACTTTTTTCGGGTTCATAAACGTTTTATTGTTATGTGTTATTACTGTTATGTTGTAATTTCATGTACTGACAAGTTCCATGACCTTGGAGATTTGTTCCTCAGTATGGTCCTACGGAACTTAACGTGTAAATAAATAAATAACCTGTTACTTTCATGGATATTCTCTCTCCTAACTATTTCCACCCTCCCCTAATCCTCTAAACCATTTCCCATAAGTATAAATGGTGGGTTGTTCTCCTGTTGGCTGGTCCAGTTAGTTAGTTAGACATACCACTTTTAGCCAGATCACCTTAGACGACTTGGGCTGTTATCACTATAATTTATTACAAAATTAGTAAAACTTATAAACCAAAACTGATTACCAAGGTATCAAGCGTGTAGTGTATGAGTTCACTTAAGGTTACCTCTATGGTGTTATAATGGACACAATCAAGTGTAAAAACGGCGAGATATATGAGAAAGTCCATATTTTAGTTAAGTTTATGATGTGTATACACCAGTATCAGGTTAAAACACACACTATGGGTAATATAGAAGACTTACCGGGTGCTGTAATAAGTATAAACTGGCACGAAAGTAAAAAAGTGCGAGATACATAACAATTACCAATATTTTAATGCAATATTTTAAAAGATTATAACTTTAGCAGGTATTTTCTATTTTCTCTGTATTTATTTTCCCTTATTTTTATCACTGTAATTTGTGATTGAATATTGCTGTAAGATATTTTCCCCGTATGACATCACTGCCCAAGGTAAGTCTGGCACTATGACGTATAGCCCAGAGTAAAAACCGGCGGAAATTAAAAAAGAAGAAAGAAAAACACTTACTCTAAGTATATGACGAGGGGAAGCTCTCTGATGCAAGGTACATAGTACGGAGACCTAGACCACTGGACCTAAGTTTAAAACTGTGTAACTCGTCGGTGAAACATCTATGGTTCTCGAATGACTGCCACTGCCATGTGTATGTCGGCTAAAATACGAAATGGTAGGGTTATGCACTTGCATTTTATTTGTTATGATATTGCCACACATGTCGATGCAATTGCGCAACAAAAATCGTGCCACGAGTTGCCCCCACTGTTCCATCCACCATGGCAGTAGTGTAATTATTTACCGTCCCACAGTCCCCGTGTCACTCAAGTGTGAGGAAAGATGCTGACAGGTGTGGGCAGGTTTCAGTGAGGTATAGTTGTATCAGCAGCAGCTCTGGCCATGCAGCCTGGCTCTATCTAGTGCTCCCCTTAGTGTGTGCCATCACCAGCTACCAACCAGAGGCAAAAAACACTAGCAATTAAAAAAAAAAAAACAAAGTAAAATGCTCATGAAAAAGCATGTCGAATTAAAAAATTTATTCGAGGAATTCAAATGTGCGAAATTGCTTCTATGGTAGCTTCTTGTACGGCAATAATGGTTGCTATATGTTTTTGCTAATACCATGGAACACAGTCTCAGTGGTTGACGAATCACAGCTTAGAGCCGCTAGGCAACACGTACACGGGATACGTAGCTATTTACCTGTTACACAGTTCAGCCTGAGAGTTGTTCAGACGTCCACACTTGGAATTCCAGAGCTGATTTCCTATCTCTGTATTACAAATTGTATTACATTACATTACTTTGCTACAATGATCAAACCACTCTTCTCAACAAGTATACTTTAAGCTGTAAGGTAAATAAGTGATAACACTATGCAGCTCCCATTTGTTTTGCAGGGTCTTAATTGTAATTCCGCAAGAGAAAGAGAACGTAGCTCTTGCGAAGCCATATTAGATAAATTTAGAGTACCTGTATTCCCAGTAAACAATGTAGTGTGTATCACAATCACTACTAGCTACTTCAGACACACGCCACATTTAAAAAAGGAAATCGTGACTGGTAGAATCAAAAGAAACAAACCCCTGAATGGTTCAAATGGGGTTCAAATGGCTCTGAGCACTATGGGACTCAACTGCTGTGGTCATCAGTCCCCTAGAACTTAGAACTACTTAAACCTAACTAACCTAAGGACATCACACACATCCATGCCCGAGGCAGGATTCGAACCTGCGACCGTAGCAGTCGCACGGTTCCGGACTGCGCGCCTAGAACCGCGAGACCACCGCGGCCGGCAAAACAAACCCCTGACCACAGAGCCATGAAACCTATATCATTTCTTATTATTAACACACAAACTGACAGGTAACAGGTCAAAAAATGCTAGTCTGTGAATTTCAAGTGATGAATGTGAAAAAAATTATATTTAACCCAATCTGTGTACGATAGGGGTACAAGATATGTGCAGTTTCTATATTAATAGGAAGTGGTCACTCGTTGATGTACTAACATAAAAATGATGGTTTTAGAGGTGTTTACTACATTAAGGGATACGCAAAACAATTAGTTTTAAAATTCAATTTCCACTGTGATCTGCGTAAGAAAGAGTGGATATACTATACCAGCACGTGGTGGACTGAACATTGTACACTTTTTGTTACACATGTCTTAAGAATGAAGTGCCATAAAACCTTGCTGTTCCACAGACAGTATTATCCCAGAGGTCTTCATGTAAAGAATACACCAAAGTTGGTTCATATTAAAGAATTTAATGTCTTAAATCCAGTTAATGTAGAAGTCTTTGCCATAAAGGGAAACTATAAACTGACATTTGAACAAGAACATGCCATTGCTGATATGTTAGCAGGGCTAACAAGTTTCTTTAAGCACTGAATACAGAAAAATTCTGGACATGAACGGGGGATACAAGATACCCACATTTACTTTGAATACTGATAGGGAATGTTCACATTTTGGTGTACTTCTCGAAGATGATCGATTAAACGGTGTTCACTACGGTTAAATATATGAGGAAATATTTATTTATAAGAGAATTTTGGTGAGGTGAATATATGGCTATAAACGAAAAATCAAATTTGGATAATGCAGAAGTAGGTTTAATGATGAATAAGAAAATAGGAGTGTGGGTAAGCTGCTATGAACACATTAACTTATCCAAGATATACACTACACCGAGAAACATCACAGCATTACAAGTTTATACGCCGACAAGCTCCGCAGATGAAGAGACAGAATAAACGCATAAAGAGATAAAAATTATTCATATAGATAAGAAAGACGAATATTTTCGTGATGAGAGGCTAGAATTGGATAGTAGGAAGACGAAGAGAAAGAAAAATCGTAGGTGAATATGGGCTGTGGGAAAGAAATGAAAGAGGAAGGAACTTGGTACAACTTTGAGCAAGCACATACTTTGTTTAAGAATCAGGAAAGGAAGTTGTATACGTGGAGGAGACCTGGAGGCACCAGAAATCTCAGACTGATTACATAATAGTAAGACAGAGATTTCGGAACCAGATTTTAAATTGTAAGATGTTTCCAGGGGTCGATGTTAGCTCTGAACACGATTTATTGATTATTAACTGTAGCTTAAGGCTCAAGAAAATGCAAAAACGTAGAAAATTATGGAGATAGGACCTGGATAAATTGAAATAACCGACGTTATTGAGAGTTTCAGATGGAGCAAGGGAAGGAAATACAGTGGAAGACGACTGAGTAGCTGTGAGAAATGAAAAACTAAAGGCAGCGGAGGGCCAAATAAGTCAAAAGACAGGACCTAGTAGAAACTGGATACGATATGAGGTATTGAATTTGAATGATGAAAGGAGATAATTTAAAAGTGCAACATATGAAGCAGGCGAAATGGAATACAAAGGTCCAAAAAAGTAGCTTGACATTAAAAGTAAAATAGCTAAGCAGGAATGGCTAGAGGGAAAACTTAAGGATTTAGAAGCATATCACACTAGTGGGCGCAAAGCAGTGTAGTTCAGCGCCCCGCACGCGACCGTGTGTCGCTAGTGTCGGCAAATGAGCGAGAGAGAGAGAGATAGCCGCGGAGCGGGTGAGACCGCACAGCTCTGCTCTTCACCGGTCTGTCCCGCGGTCAGATCCAACGAAACAAAATAACAGAGGAAGCGCAGCTCTGTAAAAGTGGTCGATGAGCGGTGAAACAAGCAAACCATTTACTGTTTAGGTGACAACTAGTGTTCGTGAGGCAGAATTACTACGCAAAGCCTTAGAAAACAACACCCAAAACATTAATCGGAGAACAACTTAGTAGTTTTCTGACCCACAGGTTGATTCTATTAGTACTGTACATGCACACTTGTCATATGCTCGTACAATATGCGTCTTCTGAAAAATATATCAGTTTCTTAAATGAACTAGAGTCATAAATAATTAACTTTAGAAACAATTTTATGTAAGGGATATAGAGTCTCAGTCTTACTGTTAGTAGTTACAAGTAAATATTTTTTGTTGTACTTCGTGCTACACCTTTTTGTATCACTTTTAAGAGTTTAGAAATCGGATTCTTAATTTGCTGTTTTGTACGTAATAATTTTAACTGACCAGATTTGGAAACTTATTAAAAAATAGAATTAAGGTTATGAAGCTCTTTAATTCTTACAGTCAACATTGCTAAATAAGACAACTAATATTGTACACGTTTTGCCGGCCGGTGTGGCCGTGCGGTTCTAAGCGCGTCAGTTTGTAACCGCGTGACCGCTACGGTCGCAGGTTCGAATCCTGCCTCGGGCAAGGATGTGTGTGATGTCCTTAGGTTAGTTAGGTTTAAGTATTTCTAAGTTCTAGGGGACTGATGACCTCAGTAGTTAAGTCCCATAGTGCTCAGAGCCATTTTGTACACGTTTTCCTTTTTCGAGGAAATGATTCTATCTAGGTTTGGTACAATATTCCTTGAGACTGCTAACCTCAAATAATTAGTCAAATATTAACGTCATGTAATGAGCAGTTCTTAGTTTTAGCAACCTTTGAAAGAGAGAAAAAGGCTCAAAAATATACTTGGAATCAAACATTGAGAGAACTTTGGCCGCGTACTTGTGCAGAACAGCTCTTGGAAGACAGCTGTAAAAGTCATCCGAAGTTTTACACATAAGAAAGCTGTCCGTCAGACGGATATCGCACTTCAGGTCAATCAGCTCTAGTTGAAGCACTTGTGAGACGTCCTCTGCCCGAAGGGAAAACTGGCGAACAGATATATCTATGGCCGGTTGAAGCTCACTTATCTCCAAAAATATGTTTTCAAACTGTTCGTGTAATTCGCAAATGATTTGAACATATTTGAAAAATCCACATCTTATTTAACGCTATCTAGTATAGGAAAGTGTCCACAATTCTTCTCGCGCAACTGTTTTTCCCGTAAAATAAGTTTTTTTTTTTTTAAATGCTTTAAGCGTGTGCACTAAATCAACAACAGAGTGATTTTCGCCTTGGAGTGAAATGTTCAAAGCATTTAAATGACCAGTAAGGTCACTCAAAAAAGCCAATTTCGCCACCCACTTAGGATCACAAAGTAATTCTTCTGGCCGTCTTTTCATTTCCAAAAAGGTATTTATTTCGCCCATCAAGGAGAAAAACCTTTGAAGTCCTTTCCTCTGCTCAGCCATATTACTTCGGCGTGGTAGGGGATGTCCGGGTATTCCGCTTCGATATCAGCCAGAAATTCTTTAAATTAGCGATGTGTGAGTCTATGCGAGCGAAGATAATTAACCGTTCGAAGAACTGTGTCCATAACATCCATAGCCGGCCAGAGTGGCCGTGCGGTTCTAGGCGCTGCAGTCTGGAGCCGAGCGACCGCTCCGGTCGCAGGTTCGAATCCTGCCTCGGGCATGGATGTGTGTGATGTGTTAGTTTAGTTAGGTTTAATTAGTTCTAAGTTCTAGGCGACTGATGACCTCAGCAGTTAAGTCGCATAGTTCTCAGAGCCATTTGAACCATTTGAACATCCATATGTGCATCCAGTGACGCCTGTCACCTGAGGATCATACAGTAGTTGACCACTACTTGGCTTTTCAAGGTCTTTTCGGATGGAGACAGCGATTTTGTGGCCTTCACTGTGTCCAAAGATGAAGAAGAAGAAATGGAAATATTGAAGATTGTACAATAGTAGTTACAAGGCTACTGTACCCTCACATGTCCTCACTTTAGCGAGTCGGGATTTAGTGACACTAGATATTGAGCGTCAGTGACAGAGGAGAGCAAAGGTCATTATTTAGTCAGATATGGCGGGAGGGTTCAAATGGTTCAAATGGCTCTGAGCACAATGGGACTTAACTTCTAAGGTCATCAGTCCCCTAGAACTTAGAACTACTTAAACCTAACTAACCTAAGGACATCACACACATCCATGCCCGAGGCAGGATTCGAACCTGCGACCGTAGCGGTCGCGTGGTTCCAGACTGTAGCGCCTTTAACCGCTTGGCCACCCCGGCCGGCTGGCGGGAGGGAAAGTGACACTTTGCGAGCGGTGGCTCTATCCTTGGTTCAGAGGGTAAGGTGTGAGTGAAACATTGGTGGTTCCACTAACAGTCATTTATTGAGACCTAAACAAACAGAGTAATACAGAGTGTTTTAACTAGCACAATTCCTTGCGGCTGCAGAGCGACGGAGTCGTAGCATGCAGATTCCAGTGACAGTTGATGCGGCGACAGCTCGTGTTGCAGCGGCACCCCGACAGAGTATTCCTGCCTTAGTACCGTGTCCGTGACACACTGCGACGGCGGCGCGGCCTTCTCCTTGTGAATTCCCTCGTTGTGTTAGTAACAAGCGGCTAAGGCATGGCGCGGAGAGCTCTGCCCCGGAACCGAACCAGCGACCGATTTGGCGTCTTCTGGCGGAGTTCATAAACCCCTAGCTTCACAGGTGACCCATTTGGCGAGGCCGCAGTCCCTTCGTCCTCACCAGCCACCTGAGTAACCACCACACGAACGTCCATCTGGTAACATCTGGGACGTCATCTTCTGTGTTGTCTTATTGGCGCGGTGCTGACATCTTCCGTCGAGCAACAGAGTAGCTAAGTCGTTGTGGTAAAGTATGACGTCCGCTAACCATCGGCCCGTCCATCCAGGCGACGTTTCTTCGTGTCTTCTTTTTCCCATCGAAGGACCTCTTCAGTGGACTGTCTCATACGCGTTTGTCGGAGGTATTTAGTCGTTTTTCCCAATGTCGCGAAGTTTCTAGGACGGCGACTGACACTTCGGTCGTTAATCTATGCCTTCCACGTTGGTCAGAGACGTGATCAATGTCCACAGATGTGCCGGCTTTCCGCTGTTTTACCTCTATCATGGCGTGGTTGGGCCTTGCCCTGTCGTTCGCCTCCGCATCGCAAGATAAGTCACACACATTAGTTCATTATGCGCTAGTCGTTGTACCCCTTGGAAACATTGCCCGTCTTCTCTATCGTTGATCTGTCGATGTGCTGACTGCTGCTGCGCGAACTCCGCTGGTCATCGGCCTCCTCACGGAGGGCAGAAACATGACCAATGTCACACATGTTCCGGCTTTCCTTGTTCGTCTGCTGCCACTTCCGAATATTGTTGCTTAACTTGTCAAAGTCTCTAAAATGTTCACTTAACCTATAATAAGTCTTTACGTATTTTCCTGCTTTGAACAACCCTGAACAACACATAAATATTATACATAATTATTATACACCCTATACCACGGAAATTAAAACTTCTTGTACAAGTTAAACTAAGAAATAAAATTTGGATGGAGGTGAAAAATTAAAATTAATAAATCCATTAATTACACATTAACTATTCATTAAGCATATGTTTTTGATTGATGTATACCATCATTCAACCCAGAACGCCTGGAATTCAATGACATAATTAACTATTTATACATCGAATCTCATGACTGTATGTGTGACTGAATAGCTATACACTAACGCTACAAGAATAGTGTCATGGTCAAAAAAAAGTAGACCATCTTGAACGACTAGAGATGTGCAATCATATTCACAGAACATGTACGTTAGTATGTTCTGCAGAGATGATTAGGGTTTCAGTCACCTCGTTTCAGCATGTGTCCTCTTGCCTGGGCTCTGATAACTTGTTCCATGTGTAATGGCATCGTAGCGTACAAGGCGCAAATGGCGTCCTGTGATATAGTCATCCATGCTGCATTCACTTGTTCCAAAGTTCATCAATGGTGGTTGACATTGGGCCACAGTTATTTCACCATATCTCACATATTTTCGACTGGCGACAAGTCTGGCGATCTGGCGGGCCAGGTCAAAAGATTGACATCCTGTGACACCAAGAAGGGATGCGTTCGTGCAGAAATATGTAGTCGTGTATTATCTTGCTGAAGAATGGCGTCTGCTTGTTGGGCAGAAAGGATATGGCTACGGGTCGCAGGAAGACATTCACGCCAAGCGTCTTCGACACGCACCAGCAGTGATTTGAGGTAGTACCCGACAGCCCCTTACACCATAAGGCCTTGAAATGGTGCTGTATGTCTTGCGCAAATGCAGTCACCGTGACGCTACTCCCTCTGTCTCCGGCGAACCAGCCTGCGGCCATCATTTCCAAACAAACAGAATATAGATTCATCCCAAAACACCATCTGATGCCTTTCCTGTTCCTAGCGACGTCGTTCCATGCATCATTGCCGTCTAGTATGTTTCCATACATTCGTTGAAGATAGGCGGAGAAGTGGGCGACACGCACGCAATACACGCAGCAGCAAACAGCGACGGACTGTCACCCCTGATATTGTACGACGTGTTATACCGTTTCACTGTTGCATCAGAGCCGAGGAGGACGCAGATCTGTCCCTTCTCGTGGGGTGGTCTGGATGGTGCAGCCTGATACACCTAGTCATGTTTTACGGCATTCCATAAACCATTCTGCGCACACCCGTTACATTGCCGGAACACTTCGTCGCACACGAGCAGTAGTTTCGCGGGTGGATGCATCAGATTATCTCACGCCAATAATGCGCCCTCTTTCGAACTCAATGATTTGACGGTACGGTTCGCGCATATGTCTGCGAGGCATCCTGCACGTATGCTCGGGTCACACTGACCCATTACCTTCGCTTTACATCGACAGCGAGAGCCGCAGGCGCATTTTACCGGCGGGCAGTGTTGCGCGGCGTCATTGATGTTGAACTAGATCCGGCGACCGACATGGTTCAAACGCTAATCAGTTCTGCAGAACACAGTAATGTACATATCCTTGAATATGAACGTCCTCTCTCTATTCGTCCAAGGTGTTCTGTTTTCATTTGCACATGAGTTTATAATGTAGAGACGTGAAACATTGTCGTACATTTACTCCTGCAATATGTATAAGAAAAATCTGTTACCTTAACGATTCATAGTGGTAAGATATATACTACAAAAATAATGTTAACTAGCATACATGTTGCAATAAGACAACGATTACTTCGTATCTTTAAAAGTGAATGGCTAGTACATGATTACTGTACATGTTATAAGACGTCATTTCGTATTTTAGGGATTATATTGAACTATGCTGCCTTACATTTCTCCACTCCATGGATATAATTTTGGGAAGCGAGCAGTGACAGGATCGATTGTGAACAATTGTTACAAACTCACGATATCTAAGTACTATTACAGAAATCATTACTCATTCAGACAGTTTAAATGCATCCAGATTTAGTAACTTCCCGTATGCCACAATACAACATTAATCACTTCACACTGAAAGTTTACGACCGTCACAACGCTGCACAAATAATTAGCCCTACAGCACATAAGTGAGCATGGTCAACCAACGACAGACTTGAAAGTTGGCTTTCACCTTGACCAACTGGAATTTTTGTGCTGTATAACTGACTTCAGAAAAGATCTCGGACTTCGTTTCTGATAACTGCAAGTTCTGCACATAGAATAGGTAAGAACAATCACTGCAAAGTAGTAATGAAATCACGGCAATGGCAGATGGGTACCACATCGACGTCTTGCATCCTCCCTTATAGAAATTATGAAAAATAAAACTCATAATACAATGAATAGTGAGGTTAAACATGTGGATTAGAGGATTAATAATAATACAGCACTTAAGTAATTGAAAATAAGCTAGTACATTGGGAAAGCCCTACAACCACATCCCACGATGCTTAAGTATTAGAAGTTGGAAGCAGAAATACAAGTGCCAACAGCCAGCTTTCTCCTAGCTGCTCTAAAAAAGTTAGAAAGCAACGACTTCTCTTATTCCACAAATATGAACATCGACTCTGTGGTCGCAAACGTTTACACAAATTTTTACATAGGATGTAGTTTTTTAGAAAGAGTTATTACAATGACCCCTGAATGACTACGCTACTTCATTGTGAATAGTTGTTTCTGGAAGAAAAGTTAATATGCTCATTATTCGGTAAAAACTGGTTTCATAAGACGTTTCACGTAATCACTGTAAATTCCTTGTCAAGAATTTGTCCTTTATCAGTGTGACAGTTCTGGGAGTGAGCGTCGATACTATATAACTGTCAGCTTGTGCACACGGGTCAAAGCAGGCTGCGAGTCTATCGGAGAAGTAACATCAGACAGGTTATTTCGTCAGAAGTGGTTTTATGACGTCACTAGGCGACGCCAGGCCGGTTGGTAAGATCTCCTTGGAACACTCGTTGTGCACAGACACAGTGTCTTGAAACATTTGTGCATTGGCATAAGTCTTTTCCAAGCATGCACTTCTGTTGTGCACACAGAATTAAAATACATAGAGAAATACGTTTAAAATAAATAAATATTATATTCTTTTCTTCACAATAGGTGGCAATATAAGGTTACAATATACAACTATTCATTTTTATCCCATATTGTCAACTGGAAAGACTTGAACATCATTCATAGTATAGGAATAACATGACCTAATGCAAATTCAAACAAAGCTGATAATTTCTTCCCTGTTTGGAGAATAAATAGTTTAGTTGTGGGGTGCATATGAATTTTGTTTTTCTGCACAAATATTAATGTTTACACGTTAAATGGTCAATAATTAGCACTGCAGAGATGTACAGCGACAACGGCATTTTTCTGCTGGCTCATCAAGGCTTAGTTCAAGTGTGACCGTCGGACGCAGCGAGAATGCTGTTCAGTTGTTCTAATGTCCGTTTAACACCACACCGGGGATCAGCGTTACACACGGTGCAATAAATTTTTCCAACCCAACACACGATTGCTCACTGCTTATCAGATGCACACCACTAGCTTCTTTTTCACCAAAATGGAACTCTAAGTGCCTCTGTAAGTAATTTCTTATTTACTGAGGGCTTTATGTTTACAGTTTTTCTGTCCACTTCATTTTATCTACTGATATTGTTGTGATCACCAGTCACACATTTTCACGAAATTCTATTATTTTTTCAACTTTTTAAAGTACGCTTTAGAAGTGAAGTTAGCATTTCAAGTTATTACATACACATATAAGTCAGGTTAGAGAAAATCACTACCGTACATCACTTAATACATTACGTCAGTGGAAAATAGCAAATCATTTACTACTAAAAACATACCATTGCAAAACAAACAAATGCTCATCAAAAATAAACAGAAGTAATAACCTTGAATTACAAACTTCGCATCGCCGGCACATTGCCATCCACGCCGCTTAGCTATGTTTGCTTAAGTCTACTACCAATTTGTACTACGAGAATAGTCCAGTACATTAGGTACAGGTGTGTGATCGTATTGTGTTTGGATGATAAATTGTACACAGTGTTTTGATTCCTCGACAAGGCGTCGGTCTTTAGCATTTTATTATTTCCGCAGTTTTTTATTAGTTCATAAATGTCTTTTGCTTTTTCTTCACTAGGTAACTATCACAGTATTAAAACGCGTTAAGCGCACGAAGCATTCAGCAACGTGTGTCTGTGCTACACACTTTTAAACAGGTAGAGAAATCTTATTCCTGAGTAGGTGAAAATACATCACATTATAACAGCCACAGAAAATTCATAGATAAAACTGATTTGGTAATACTGCGCGTATATATAGTAACAGATAAAATGAATACCAGTAAGCGCAGATCTTGTATCACTGTTCAATAGGAGTGTTGCAAATTTAATACTCATTCGAAAACGAAGTCAGAATTTGTGATGTCACATGCTTTTAGTTCACTCAGCGCTCAGGAGGACGAAAATTATCGTAGTTGTTACTTACCTTCCATATTGTTTATTTACTAGTTTTTGCTTACGATGAAACCTCTTCAAATCTTATTGGTTCTAGATTTTGCGAGCAAACAACAAGCTGGGTTTGGAATGCGTGTGGTGACATATAATCCTTCATTAAAGTGGTGTCCACTTGTTGCTTTTCCGTTTGAGCTGTGAAGATTTGCACAGACTTCCGTGTAAAGCATAACTTCCTAACTCATAATTTTGTGTGTTTCTGAGATCATTGTCGTAATGGGATTTTCTATGACGTGCTTGACAGGTAAGTGTGACTCACGCAAATCTTACCTTTTCTTCGTAGGATTCTGCCTGTTTTGGAAATTTCGGAAGAGGCTCCACCGACTCGTTGCTTTCTCTGACATTCAACATCAAATCTGCAAGAGTTTATTGTGAATCATAATTAGTAAGATTCTTCACTGTTTGTTAAATAAATCAAGATTCTACACCAAACGTATGTGTTGGCAATAGGTATAATTGTGTACGAACCTTTTCAGTTCACAAAACTCACTTTCGCGAGGATTTGCTTGCGGCGTAAAGAGTGATATTAAAATTACTTGTTTGTCATTATCTTGCAAAAATTCTCTTCATTTATAGCCAGTGAAGTAAGACGCATTGTTTATGAGCAATGACTTCGGTCTTTTTGCCGTGGCGTTATATTCTTTTCGTTATTACTGCACTATGGCAGATTTAAAAGTTTATAGTTTTGAAAACTTCGAAAAAATTATATATTTGTAATAACATATTTAACACCTTCACAGGCAGTCTGATATGAACTCGTGATGACTGGGTGTTGTGTGATGTCCTTACGTTATTTTGGTTTAAGTAGTTCTAAGTTCTAGGGGACTGATGACCATAGATGTTAAGTCCCATAGTGCTCAGAGCCAATTGAACCAATTGATATGAACTAGCCATATCAAGGTCAAAACAGAGTGTAATTACTAGGTAAAACAGAGTGTAATTCAGTTTTTCTAGTTTTGTTGACATATTTTGCTTTCTCACAGATGACGCAAGTGTTTAGTAATCGACATACTGCTGTAGTCTTTAATAATTTGACTGGAACGGAACGTCAGAAGAACGAGCAGAGTCCAGAGTTGGATATGAGAGGTTGTTGACTGCGATATTTTTATCAGGATCTGGCCGTATTTATTGTGAGGATGTTACATGTCATAAAAATTTGGTCTCCTCTCTTGCAAACTTTGATTTTTGTAAATTTGCCGTTACTCCTCAACTTCTTTAGAGTTCTTTTGCTATTAGAATGTTGTCAACATAGTACTACGCTTTCCAACGGTTCTGGACCTAGTACTGTGTCTAAATCAGTGGTGAACACTCCAGAAATAATATTAAGCCTTAAAGGTACCATGCAAAACTGATAGTTTCTACCGTCAAAAATGAAGGGCGTATACTTTCTAAATTATGGGGTTAGTTTAAACTGATAGTATGAACCTTTTAAATCACTTATTGTAAGGGATTTGACTCCATGGAATTCTTGTAAGTGAGCTTCAAGGTTTCCACTTCTAGTGTGTACAGAGATAACTATTTTATTTATGGCTCGTGCATCTAACTCGAGACGAATAACTCTGTTAGGCTTGGTTACCGTGGACTACAGTATGGTGGTACTGATGATACAGTTCCGTTCCGTTCTCAGAATGAGACGAGGTACCGGCGGAAGTAAAGCTGTGAGGAGGGTCGTGAGTCGTGCTTGGGTAGCTCAGTTGGTAGAGCACATGCCCGAGAAAGGCAAATGTCCAGAGTTCGAGTCTCGGTCCGGCACACAGTTTTAA